>NC_057813.1:368753082-369053082 GCF_018294505.1 Triticum aestivum
CGGCGGAGGGGCGCCGGCGAAAGGTGGCCGGAGCGGGAGACGGAGAGGTGCTCGGGCAGGAACGGCGACGGCAGGATCTGGGCCCGCGCGGGCCCACGACGGGCTTCGCTGGCCGCGACGGTGGGGACAGCACGGGCGGACAGGTGGCGGCCGCTGATTTGACGGGGGCGGCGGCGCGGACATGTCCGGCGGGGTCCGGACGTGTCCGGCTGCGAGAGGAGGAAGAAGCTAGGGTTTGGACGCAAATTTCGGGGGAGGGGACTATTTTATAGGTAGAGGGAGCTAGGAGAGTCCAAATGGGGAGCGGTTTTCGCCCACACGATCATGATCGAATTACCGAGAGCATGGAGGGGGTTTGGATGGGCTCATGTGCTGTGGTCAAGAGGGGCTGGGCTGCAGAAAGTGAGGGGTTTCGGGCTACACGGTTAACCGTTGAGGCATCAAACGACCTCCAAATGGAACGAAATTTGATGGGCGGTCTGTTGGTGCTATACCAAGGCCACTTGGCAAATCTCGGCCCATTCTGAAAACGTTTTTATCCCGCTCACGAAACAAGGTCTGAGAGGTGCGACGGGCGCGAGCGAGTGGTTGGGCTCAGAACAGACAACGGAGAGAACCGGGGGAACCCGACGGATGCTAGTTTTGAAAAATATGCAGATGAAATGCTGATGATGACATGGCAAAATGCAACACACAAGCAATGACCTGGCAGCGACGATGAATAACTGGAAGACATCTGGCGCATCGAATCCGGGGCATTATAAATCACTTTTGATCGCAGGGACCATCCTACTAGTATCCGTCATGGCGGTTCTGCCGCATTGGTCCTTGACCCCATCATTGACGGATTCCACCTCACAAGAGTCCTTATGGACGGTGGCAGCAGCCTGAACCTGCTCTATCAGGATACAGTGCGCAAAATGGGCATCGACCCTTCAAGGATGAAACCCACAAAAACCACCTTTAAAGTTGTCATACCAGGTGTAGAGGCTTGTTGCACAGGCTCAATTACACTGGAAGTGGTCTTCGGATCTCCAGACAATTTCTGAAGCGAGGAGTTAATCTTCGATATCGTCCCCTTCCGCGGTGGCTATCACGCACTGCTCGGATGAACCGCATTTGCCAGATTCAATGTGGTACCGCATTATGCATACTTAAAGCTCAAAATGCCAAGACCTCGCGGGGTTATAACAGTAAATGGAAACATAGATCGCTTGCTCCGTACGGAGGAGCACACTGCGGCCCTTACAGTAGAAGTACAAAGTAGCCTTCTTAGGCAGGCCACCAATTCAGCGATAAAACCCCTGGACACCGTCAAGCGAGTCCGGAGTACCCTGCAACAGTATCGTCCGGCACGTCCAGAGCTCGACTAGCAATTCGGCCTCCGTCCTAGTCCTAGTCAAGAGGCGAAATGTGTGCCGCGCGTACATAATTACGCACTCAAAATACCATGGGCATAGGCGGAGGCATGGTTATGACACGGTCCACAATGTGGTTCGATCGCCCCAGGATCCGTGCATCTTTACACCTTTTTTTCCTTTCAGGTCCCTATCTTCGGGAGGCTCTTCCGATAGCCCGACTATCAGACCCATAGCGGGACGGACACACCAAGGAGACAAGAAGCTTTGGCGTACAAGGGAATCCTCAGGTGGTCTCTGATAACGATCATTATACCTGTTTTACATACCCCCACACAGCTCGCTCTTGGTCAGGATGTGTCAAACAGTCCTATTCCACTTATCGCACTACTTGTACGCATACGCCTTGGCGTATTATTCAAATAACAATGGAAAATAATGTACAACGTCAGCTTACTATTATATTTCTTTATCCTTTTCCTTTACTGTTTATTTATTACAAATTGCACCCGTACATTTTGGTACGTCCAGTTCACGAGGGGCTTCAGTGTACCCCATAACATGGCAAGAAAAGTCCAAACACTTTCGAGAGTGCGGCACCCCAAACTTATAGCATTATATGCATCAGCTCCGAATCATGTCTTGGGTCAATAGTTGGGTTTGCCCGGCTCCTATGTTTTGGTACCTTATGTTTCACTATATCGGCTAAGGTAGCACAGGGAGAACTACTGCGATTGTGCCTCGGTTCTTCCGGACGAGCCCCTCAGTAGAGAAAGCCGAAAACTGACTGTCGTGATGAGGCGAGAGCTGGTCAGTGTTCGAGAGGTCTCAAATCCTTAAAGATTTTTGCCGCTTCAGGCGAGGAATCTGCCTTGTCCGATTTAGGTGTGTATAGCGCCCCAAGTTCGGTCTTCCGAATAATAGGGGCTTCGCCAAAATTTAAAATTGCAGACTTCTATGGCTAAGTGAGAGTGATAAAGCTGTATAGTCTGATTGCCTTGTCCGTTTCGCTAAACACCTCCTTAAAAGGACCAAAAATTTGGATAAAGAGTGTTTATATTTATCCCGAACACCCCAGTGCTAGTCACATGGGGGCAGAAACCGACGACTGGCCAACTCTCAAGATTTTATAAAAGGCTGCAAAGAAGGTAATATTTTAAATCAACAAGCGTTATATAGCGCACATGAACTCGTTTTCATATTATAGGATGACATGAGTACATTCATTCAAATATTACATCCTTAGCACATTCATGCGCCACAAGGCGGGCACCCTTCAGGACATTGTCATAATACTGTTTGGGATAGCGATGCTCCTTGCCCTTCGGCGGCCCCTCCGTCACCAGCTTCTCGGCGTCCATGTTCGCCCAGTGCACTTTCGCACGGGCCAAGGCCCTACGCGCACCTTCAATGTAGACGGACCACTTAATGACTTCAAGCCATGGACAAGCATTAACCATCCGCTTTACAAGGCCAAAGTAGCTACTGGGTAGGGCTCGCCAGGCCACAGCCGGACTATGAAGTCCTTCATGGCCAGTTCGGCCGCCTTGTGCAGTTCGACCAGTTGCTTCAGCTGGTCGCTCAAGGGCATCGGATGTTCGGTCCCAGTATATTGAGACCAGAACAGCTTCTCCCTCGAGCTCCCCTCTTCGGCACGGTAGAACTCCGCGGCATCCGATATGCTGTGCGGCAGATCTGCGAATGCTCCTGGAGAGCTCTGAATTCGGGTAAGTAAAAGGAAAGTGCCCTTCACATGCTTGCTTTGCATAATGAATGCCTTACCCGCCGCTATCTTCTTGGCTGCCTGAATCTCCTGGAGGGCCTTTTGGGCTTCGGCCTTGGTGTCTTGCATGCTCTGGAGGGCCTTCGCAAGCTCGAACTCTTGCGTCTTGGAGTCACGCTCCAAGGACTCGAATTTTTTGACAAAGTCCTGGAGCTCTTGCTGGACCTCATCAATCCGAGCCTCCTGCTTCTCGCGCTCGGTGTGCTCCTTGGCCGCTTTGTCTTCGGCCTCGGACAGGACCTTCTTAAGGGCCGCCACTTCAGTCGCGGCCCATATTAAAATTCATGATGCTTCTATTAGCATCAACAATCTTTCCTTCACATGACACAAGGACAGGGTATCGCTTACCTTTGTTCTCCTCAAGCTGCCTCTTCACGAGGCCGAGCTCTTCCTCGGCCCGCCCAAGGTCCCACTTCAGTCTGGATACCTCCGCAGTGCGGGCGGCAGCGGCCAGCAGTGACGCCTGCTTATTCACATAGACATAATATGATTAGACTCCTGGGGATGTTATTTGATCCTCTGTTCGGCCCTTCTTTCCGAACAGCAAACAGAGCATCAGGGGCTACTGTCTATACTGTGATATTTTCTCATAATTTAATTACTTACCTCAAAGCATGTTAGGAGGCTGGTGCAGGCTTCGGTCAATCCGCTTTTGGCGGACTGAACCTTCGCTATCACCATACTCATAAGAGTACGGTGTTCTTCATCAATGGAAGCGCCCTGAAGCGCTTCGAGCAAGTTCCGATGCCTCTGGATGGACAGAGGTCATCGGCATAGGCGGCTCACCCCCCTTAGCAAGGGGCCGCCTGCCTGAATCCAGAACCGCTGGAGGTTCCTGCGCAGTATCCGGCTGGGGGGGCCAAACTTGCTGCGGGCCCCCTCATCAGAATCCATGGGGGTCTTCCCTCCCATGTCCCCGGCACCGGGGATTTTGCCTTGGGGCGCCTCCAGAACTATCTCCCCCTGGCCCAGTATCCTCTGAGACAACACCTCGGTGTCATCCGCGGGTAGGGGGGTGGCGGCCGTCGGGAGTGAATCGTTGTTCATCGCCGACGCGCTCAAAGACCCATCCGAGGAGGATAAGTCGATGCGAGCTTTGGACGGACTGCACGATCATATTTAACATGATAAGAAGCAATAAAGAAAAACATGCCAGAAGTATTAGGGTATCCGGATACTTACGACTTTGCCAGGGGCTTGTCCCTGGGCAGCCATTCCTCGTCGCTGTAGGCGGCTGTTGTGGAGTGGTCCGGAGGGAGAGTCCTTCCCTTCTTGGACCCTTCGGCCTCCCCAGACGGGGCGGCCTTCCTTTTCTTCTCCCCCTCGATTTGGGGGGAGGGTTTTCCTCTTCCTCCTCCTCGTTTTTGTTGGAGGAGTGCGCCTCGGTGTCTTCGGACGATGAGTCCGACACCACCTTGCGCCGGAGACCTTTCCTGGTCCCGTGGCCTTCTTCTTGGCCTTTTTCTTCGGCACCTCGTAAGGCACCGGAAACAGCATCTCCGTCAAGAGAGCCATTGCTGGATCTTCGGGTAGTGGAGCTAGACAGTCGATCCACTTCGCTGTCGCCACCCAGTCCTGTCAATTGATGTGGAGGCTTAGATTCCTCCCACGAATATACTGGGGAAAGGCATATCTTGTGAAATAGAGAGCTTATAGGATTGGCGGGGTGCTTTGCACTGAGTCCGCGATCCTTGGTAGTGGGAGGAGGTACTTCGACGGCCTTGAACAGCACCTTCCAGATGTCTTTGTGCGTCGTGTCAAAGAGCTCTCGTAGCGTCTGGTGTTTGGCCGAATCGAACTCCCACATATTGAATGCCCGTCTTTGACACAGGAGGATCCGACGGAAGAGCATGACCTGGACCACATTGACAAGCTTGATCTTCTTGCTTATCATACTTTTGACACAGTTCTGGTGTCCGGTCAGCTCCGCTGGCGTACCCCAGGCTAACCCCTTCCTTTTCCAGGAGGTGAGCCGCATGGGGATGCCGGATCGGAATTCGGGGGCTGCTGCCCAGTTGGCGTCACGCGACTTGGTGATGTAGAACCACCCCAATTGCCACCCCTTCACAGTCTCCACATAGGAGCCTTCGAGCCAAACAACGTTGGGCATTTTGCCCACCATGGCGCCTCCACACTCCGCCTGCTGGCCGACCACTATCTTCGTCTTCACGTTAAAGGTCTTCAGCCACAGGCCTAAGTGGGGATTGATGCGGAGGAAGGCCTCACACACGACGATAAACGCTGAGATGTTGAGGATGAAATTGGGGGCCAGATCATGAAAATCCAGCCCGTAGTAGAACATGAGCCCATAGACAAATGGGTGGAGGGGAAATCCTAGTCCGCGGACGAAGTGGGCAAGGAATACTACCCTCTCATGGGGTTCTGGAGTAGGGATGATCTGCCCTGCGTCCGGGAGCCGGTGCGCAATGTCAGCGGCCAAGTATCCGGCCTCCCGGAGCTTCGTGATGTCCTCCTCCGTAACGGAGGAGGCCATCCACTTGCCTCCCGCTCCGGACATGTTTGGAATGGCTTTATGGAGAAGGTGAGAACTTGGGCGCTGGAGCTCGAGCGTGCGAGAATGGATGAGTGAAGGAAAAAGAAGGTGTGGGTGAAAAAGAGGGATCCTTATCTCTTTATAAAGGCGGTAGAAACCGTGCGCCTCCCCACTTGCTCGATAAAATCGCTTATTCCCCAAGCGCCATAATTGATGGCACGGTTGGGTTACCCACACCCGTATTAATGAGAATCCCGTGATAAGGGGACACGATCTCTGCTTCGACAAGACGTGCCAAGGAAACCGCCTCGCAATATGTGCAGTAGCTGGTTGAGAAAAACGGTTTGAATAATGACCGGGCCGTGGCGTGATGTCATGCTATGAAAAGTTGTCAGCAGATTAGATTTGTGGAACATTGTGCTCTTTGTGGTGGTATGTGGAATTTGTTTTGCAGAGCTGGACATGATCCTTGTGTTCAAAATCTTCTATGGAGTATTCAGAGAAGGAACCCGCTTTGCAATGCCGAAGACAATCTGCGTGCCGGACTCATCGTCATTGAAGCCTGGTTTAGGGGCTACTAAGGGAGTCCTGGATTAGGGGGTCCTCGGACAGCCGAACTATATACTTTGGCCGGACTGTTCGACTATGAAGATACAAGATTGAAGACTTCGTCCAGTGTCCGGGTGGGACTCTCCTTTGCGTGGAAGGCAAGCTTGGCAATTCGGATATGTAGATCTCCTTCTTTGTAACCGACTCTGTGTAACCCTAGCCCCCTCCGGTGTCTATATAAACCGGAGGGTTTAGTCCGTAGGACAACAACAATCATAATCATAGGCTAGCTTCTACGGTTTAGCCTCTACGATCTCGTGGTAGATCAACTCTTGTAATACTCATATCATCAAGATCAATCAAGAAGGAAGTAGGGTATTACCTCCATCGAGAGGGCCCGAACCTAGGTAAACATCGTGCCCCCCGCCTCCTGTTACCATTAGCCTTAGACACGCAGTTCGGGACCCCCTAACCGAGATCCGCCGGTTTTGACACCGACACCCTCTCCACCCCGTCCCGAGCCGCGACGCCAGCCACCGCCGCCGCCACCGCAGCCCGCGCCGCCGCCGCCCGCAAGCCGCCGCACTCCCCCGCCTTGCCCGCGCCACCGCAAGCTGCCGCCCCGCCGCCGCGAGTTGCCGCTGCCACCGCGCTGTCTCGCCGGATCCCGCCGTCGTCGTCGCCGGCGATTTCGTTTGGTTAACCGGTAAAAACCCGATTCGGTTTTTCCCTCCGTTTTCTCCGGTTTAGTTTTTTTAGTGTTTTTCTCTCGGTTTTCCGTTTGGTTCTAATTAGCGGAGTTTCGTCTGTTAATCCGCGGTAGAGAATGTTTTCGTTCGTTAGAGTTTCGTAGCGAACATTCGTTCATTATGTTTTTCTTTTTATTTTTATTTTCGGCCAGGGACCTATCCGCAAATAGTTTTATCGCGATTTAGTCCCTGATCTTTAAATAGCATAACTTTTTACTCGTTTATCCAACTTAGATGAAACCAATGCCTAAATCTTCGTATCATTCTGTTCTTTCAAGTTAACCAACTTAAACATGATTTTGGTACTGTAAAATCTAAGTTTAGTCCAGATTAGTAAACAATCTTGTTTCGTTTATAATTTGAGTTTTGTTGCTCCGTTTGAGTTGAATCTTTTTGTAAATCGTAGCTAATCATATGTACCTACTGTTGAGATCTAATTCACATGATAATATTGCTGTTAGGTTTGACTTTTGTTAGTTTAAGCCGTTTGCTTGTTTCATGTTCGATTTGGATCTTTTCTCGTTTTTTCTCTTGTTTCGTTTGAGTGAGTGCTTATGTATGCTATTGCTTGTCTACGCTTGTTTACCCGGAGTGCGAAGCTTGTTACTATGAATCTCTAGAGTTTGCAGATCGTTAGCAAGGCAAGTTATACTTTGATCATACTCTTTTATACCCAGTTTTACTATGCATTAGTTCTGCCCTCAAATATTTGCATGAGTAGGATTGGGAACATGTGGTTTTGGTTGTAGTACTTGAGGTAGGAACCTAATACCTTTTGATCACCCCAAGAATATACGTTATGCTTATTTATTGCTTAGCCATGCTTGTAGACGATGATTGGATCGTGATTCACACATGGTAGTTTGAGAGTTATTTAATCATGGATAACATTTAGGTGGCAACTTTAATATACATCTGGGTGGATTGGTTGAGGCACCTGGGGAACCCAATGCTGCCTGTTTTTGGAAATCCCGGAGTACCCGTGTGATTATCCTATGGAATGCCACCCAGGCTCAAAGGGATCATAAGATTATTCATGCTAGAAACTTCCATGTGCAGCCACAAGCCATTATGGGCTCTGGCATAGTTGAGTAAGTTGTGTGTGCTCTTGAAGAGGTGGACTAGCAGATGTAGGGGAAAGTAGGTGTACCGGTCCGCCCAGAGTAGAGAGTTAATGCTTTAGAAAGACTATGTCTCGATCATTCGATCATGGATGCGGTCGAGTCTTGTGGGGAAAAGTGCGCAAACCTCTGAAGAGTGTATAAACTAATCATGGTTAGCTGTGTCCCCGGTTATGGACATCTTGAGTATCTAGCACTTGAAACTATTGATGTGATCTCATCACGTTACTTTAATTAATATGATTTGGGATAATGATGATACTTTTACTTGGGATTTGAGTTGGGGTTACCTTCTCAAATAATGGGCAACTTGGGAGTAGTTAAATAAATTTATTCCTTTGTTGTAGGGGAAAACTAGCTTTATGCAAAATCATGAAACTTACAGCCTCCACCAGCCAAATATTGCATGTAGATATAGTTCTTGCATTTCATTACTTTACAGTGTAACTCTGCCAGCATATTCAATGTGCTGACCTACATGGCTGCAACATCTCATGTTGCAGACTACTCAGATGACGAATAAGGTGCGACAGGTCGTTATTTTGCACTCAGCTATGCCGTTGGAGTTGATGGACTCATTTACCTTCGAAGCTTCCGCAGTTATTTAGTTTAGATGGCCTTCAGCCATGATATTTTTGTGTAATCATACTCTTTATGAGGACTCGATGTAATAAGTGTGTGATCAAAACTCTGTTATAATTCCTCGAGTATTGTGCATGTCAGCATTACCGATCCAGGGATGACATTGATGCACAGATACTTGACCGTTTGAGGTGATATGTGCGACCAAGCTGGAGTATAGGAAAGAGCATGGCCGCACATATCACCTTCGGACACATATGTGAGGTGTATCACAAGGAGCTGGAGAATACCATTTACCAAATATGTGGCCAATGAGATGACAAGTGGGAGATGATTCGTACCAGGAGGAATGGATCAATTGCAGCCTACATTCAAGAGATGGGAGATCATATTCATCGACAAGAGAATCAACAAATTATCCATATGAAGAAGATCAAGAAATTGGTGAAGAGAAACAACGAGCTAGAAGAGGAACTCAAGACTACACACGATGGATATGAGGAAGAGATTGTCATACTACTGGAGAAGCATGAAGACCTGAAGAGGAAGATGGGAATATCAGTGGAGAATATCAAGCGAGCAACGGAGATCCGTTCGGAGGACTACATCATCCTGGACAACACCGACACGAATAGTGATGCAAATGATGACAGCAATGACGACTACGTTGATGAAGTTGGAGAAGATATCATGGAGTCTTCCTTTGATGAAAATTTCTAGATGACCACCATTGTAACTAATAGTATTTCCTCCAAGTAGTTAGCCACGATCGAGTTTGTAATCATAGGTTAGACCGATTGTGTGATCTTGTGTGCTATTGAATGAAGTGAAATTGATTGTGTTTGTCTCATGAGCATTATGGGTAGTGAATCTCTCTTAGACCTCATTCTATTCTGTTTTCTCACCCATTCTAACCCATCAGATGCCTCTGAGACGTGACAATGGATTTGCCTTCCCACCGGAGCTCACTCAGTTGATCCAGCAGCAGAATGCCTTGATGTAGATACTAGTTCAGAACCAGAACCAAGGCAACAACAACAAAAACCCACCACCACCCCCTGTTGATCACCGAGCCCGCTTTCTAAGGTTGAATCTGCCGGTGTTCTCTAATAGTACCGAGCCGATTGTTGCAGATGATTGGCTCCGCAAGATTGGAAGAGAGCTGACCACTGCAGGATGCACAGATGCGGAGAGAGTGCGTTTTGCCGCACAACCGCTTGATGGACCCGCAACATCATGGTGGGAGAATTTCGCAACCACTTACCCCATTAACATTGTTACATGGGATCAGTTTCAGCGGGCTTTCCGCACTGCCCATGTTTCAACAGGAGCTATGGGCATGAATAAGTGCGAGTTTCGCAACTTGCGCCAAGGAGGACGTATAGTGGGCCATTATGTGGATGAGTTTAGCAAGTTAGCACACTATGCCCCTGATGACGTAGCTACAGATGCCGCTAAGCAGGAGAGGTTTCTGGAGGGACTGAATGATGAGCTGAGCATGCAGTTGATGGTGGCGATGTTCAACAACTACCAGGAGTTGGTAGACGGGGCTCTCATGATTGAAGGCAAGCAGCAACAGATTGATAATCGCAAGAGGAAGTATGGACATGGGAGGTACACTTTAGGAGCTCAGCAGAAGCCCCGCTATTCCCCGTACTTAGGGGGACATAACCACAACCATGGAGGCCGTAACCATGGAGGACATATGCACAATGGAACAAGTTCTCACAACCACAATGGCCCCAAGAATGGCAATGGGAATGGAGGAAGCAGCAGCCAGAGCCGTTCCAACCCTTCAACACCAGCCAAGAGAGATCTGAGCCACATTACATGTTTCAAGTGCCAGAAGACCGGACATTATGCCACAAAATGTCCTGAAGAGAAGAATGGAAATGGCAATGGACGTTCTACCAAGAAGCCCAACCCCTTCACCAAAGGTCGGGTGAACCACGTCAGCGTGGAGGAGCTTGAGGATCAACCCGACACAGTTGTCGGTAAGTTTTTGATTAATGCATTTACGCACTTGTTCTTTTCGATACTGGTGCACTGCATTCATACATATCAAGGGGATTTGTGGATAAGTATAACCTGCCAACCGTAGCCCTTAGGTCACCTATGTTAGTAAGTTCCCCAGGAGCGGAATATATGGCTAGTAGGGGATGCTATCAGTTGCCACTAACCATAGGTAGACATGTTTTCCCCACCGACCTAATTGTTCTGGAGTCACAAGGATTGGATGTGATACTAGGAATGGATTGGCTATCCAAGTTTGAAGGAAACATCGACTGCGCCAGTAAATCAATTCTTCTCACCACCCCAGAAGGAAAGAGGATCAAGTATGTATCCCGGCATGCGCCGAGGAGGACTCAAGTAAATTCCTTATCAGGAGTTGTACAGGAGGAAGTACAAGTGGTTAAGGATTACCCCGATGTATTTCTGGAGGAGTTACCAGGCATGCCACTGGATCGAGACTGTAGCGACCAGACCTCAAATAGTCTGATCTCTGTGCATCAGTGTCATCCCTGGATCGGTAATGCTGACATGCACAATACTTGAAGGATTTATAATAGAGTAGCAGTCACACACTTATTACATCGAATGTCTCAAAAGAGAACTTATTACAATAAATATGGCTTAAGGCCGTCTATAAACAATAACAGCAGAAGGCTTGGAAGATAAAGTGAGTCCATCAACTCCAACGGCATCACTGAGTGAAAGATCATGACCTAAGGCACCTTACTCGTCGTCTGAAAAGTCTGCAACATGAATGTTGCAGCCCGAAAACGGGTCAGCGCATGGAATATAATAGCAATGTAACACATAGAGAGTAATGAACAGAAATAAAGCTATCACTACATGCATATATGGTTGGTGGAAAGCTCTATGGTTACAGTTTTGCATAAATCCAAATTTTCCCTACAACAAAGGAATAAATTTTATTTAACTATCATGGTGGTTGTTAAACATTGAGAAGGTTCCTCCAAATCAATCCCAATTAAACATCATCATTAAACCCAATCAAAACTAAATTAAGTAACATGATGAGATCAACGTGATAATCCAGGAACTAGATACTCAAGATGTCCATAACCGGGGACACGGCTAACCATGATTAGTTTGTACACTCTGCAGAGGTTTGCGCACTTTTCCCCACAAGACTCGAATACATCCATGGTCGGAGAAATGAGACACAGTCTTTCTGAAACAATAACTCTTTACTCTGGGTGGACAGTTACACCTACTTTCCCCTACATCTGCTAGCCCACCACTGAAAGAGGTCTTGCAACGTACTCAACTATGCTAGAGCCCATAATAGCTTGTGGCTACACACGAAAGTTTGTAGCATGAATAATCTTATGATCCCTTTGAGCCTGGGTGGCGGTCCATAGGAGAATCACACGGTACCCCGGGATTTCCAAAAATACAGGCAACACTGGGTTCCCCAGGTGCCTCAGTCCACCCAGATGTGTATTACAGTAGCCACCTTAAGTTAACCATTAATTAACAACACTCACATCTGTCATGGATACACTCACCCAATCCACGTCTACAAGCATAGCATAGCAATATAAGCAAACGTAGAAGTAACTCCCAAAGGTTTGATAATAAACAGGACAATAGGTACTACCTCATCTACTTCCCAAAACCCACATATTAATCAGATCCTAACCATGCAATTGTTTGAGGATTGATCTAATGCAATAAAACAGGGTAGTAAAGAGGTATGATCAAAGTGTTACTTGCCTTGCTGATGATCTGTGAAACCTAGAGACTCGTAGTAGCACGCTTCGCACTTCGGGTACTCTATCGCAAACAAACAAGCATACACTAAGCACTCAACTACAAGCACAGGTAAAACTCAAATAAGAGATGTAACTAGAAAGTTCAACTTAAGAACTCCACTTTGCAAAAAGAATCAAATGAAACGAAGCAACGAAACTCAAAAGGCGAAAGAAACAAGCTCCGTTTACTAATCTGGACCTAAGTCAAATTTTGTAGTTGCAAAAACTTGTTTAAGTTGGTTAAACAGAAAGAGGGTTTCGAGATGAAACTTTGGGCGTTTGAATCGCCTGGTTCCGATAAACGAATGAAGAGATAAACTAAAATTAAAAACAGGGCAGAAATCGTGATCGAAAATAATCGCGGAAAAACCCTGGAAAAAAAAAACTGACGAACAGGCTAACGAATGAACATTCGCTGTCTGCGGCTAAACGGTGAAACTCGTTCGTTAAAACGAACGAACGAGCGGACGCTCGCTAAATAAATAAACCAGAAAAATCGACAGATCTAAACCAAAAAAATGAAACTAGTTTTTTTTCAAAAAAAACCGAATCGGTTTTTCTCAAACAAAAATACGAACGGCGGCGGCGGCGGGTACCTCCAGCGAGGTCCGGTGGGCGGCGGGGCTCCAGTGGGGCGTCGGTGAGGTGGAGCGACGGCGGCGCGGCGACAGGAGGCGGCGGCAGCGAGGCGCGGGCGACGGCTGCGGCAGCGGCTCGGCGGCGTGGGCAGCGGCGCTGGCGGTGGCTTTGGCGGCTGCGGCTGCGGCTCGGGGTGGGGGTGGAAGTGGTGGCGGGGTGGGGTACTTAAAGGGGATGGGGGCGTCCGACTTGGGGTAGGGGGCACCCCCGGGCGGCGGCGGCGGCGCTGGCCCGGACTCCGGCCGGAGTCCGGCTCGGCCACGCTCGGGCGAGGCGGCGAGGGTAGGTGGGCTGGCTGCGCCTTCGGCCCAATTCGGTCCGCGGGGGAACTTTTTTTAAAATAATTCTGCCGAAACTTAAATAAATCCTAGAAAAATAAATAAAAATCTAAAAATGCCAAAACAAATTTTCACCGTCTAAATAAAATATTTAGAACAAGATGAACATTTTCTTGGCCCTAAAATGCAATTTTTTGAAAACGTGCAATTTCTCTAATTCGAATAAAATTGCAATAAAACCAAATAAAATAATTAAATTTATTTTAATATTTTCCCTCTAATATTTCATTTATTTTGAAGAAGTCATTTTATCCCCTCTCATATATTTTTATTTTAGAAATATTAGGAAGAAAAATAATCAAAACCAATTGATCCCTTTTTCAAAATTTGAGAAAACTCAAATATGAAAATAACAAAATCCCCAACTCTCTCCGTAGGTCCTTGAGTTGCGTAGAATTTCTAGGATCAAGCCAAAATGCAATAATATATGATATGCAATGATGATCTAATGTATAACATTCCAAATTGAAAATTTGGGATGTTACAAACCTACCCCCCTTAAGATGAATCTCGCCCTCGAGATTCGGGTTGGCTAGAAAATAGGTGAGGGTGGTCCTTCCGTAGGTCTTCCTCTCGTTCCCAAGTGGCTTCATCTTCGGTATGGTGGCTCCACTGAACTTTGCAGAACTTGATAACCTTGTTGTGTGTGACTCGGCTGGCAAACTCGAGAATCTTCACTGGTTTCTCTTCATAGGTTAAGTCTCTATCCAACTGAATCGCTTCCAGTGGCTCTGTATCTCTCAGAGGAATATCAGCCATCTCTGCGTGGCACTTCTTCAGCTGGGAAACGTGGAACACATCATGAACTCCTGACAATCCTTCAGGCAATTCCAACTTGTAAGCAACTTCTCCCATACGTTCCAAAACTTTGTATGGTCCCAGAAAACATGGCGCTAACTTTCCCTTAACTCCAAAATGCTTAACTCCTCGAAGTGGGGACACACAAAGATCAACTCTTTCTCCGACTTCGTAAACTGTCTCCTTGCGTTTAGAATCCGCGTAGCTCTTCTGCCTGGACTGGGCTACCTTGAGTCTATCGTGAATCAGCTTAACCTTCTCTTCAGACTCTCTGATCAAATCTGGTCCAAACAACTGACGGTCTCCAACTTCGTCCCACAACAACGGGGTCCTGCACCTCCTTCCGTACAAAGCTTCAAAAGGGGCCATCTTCAAACTGGATTGATAACTGTTGTTGTAAGAGAACTCTACATAAGGCAAATTGTCGTCCCAACTGGATCCATAATCTAGCGCACAAGCTCTCAGCATGTCCTCCAGAATCTGATTGACTCTCTCGGTCTGTCCATCTTTCTATGGATGAAAGGCTATACTGAACTCTAGCCTGGTACCCAAAGTTTCGTGCAACTAATTCCAGAACTTTGAGGTAAACTGGGTTCCTCTATCTGATACAATGATCCTTAGAACTCCATGCAGACATACGATCCTGGTCATGTATATCTTTGCCAACTTAGCACTGGTGTAAGTGGTCTTCACTGGGATGAAATGAGCTACCTTCGTCCATCGATTGACTACCACCCATATCGAGTCATAGCCTGAACGAGTCCTGGGCAATCCCGTGATAAAATCCATGCCTAGCTTATCCCACTTCCATTCGGGTATCAACAATGGTTGTAGCAATCCTGCTGGCTTCTGATGCCCTGCCTTCACTCTCTGACATACATCACAAACGGCTACGTACTCCGTGATATCCTTCTTCATTCTTGTCCACCAGAAACTGTCCTTCAAATCCAGATACATCTTGGTATTACCTGGGTGAATCGAATACGGTGAATCATGGGCCTCTTGCAGAATCAACTTCCTGATCTCCGGGTCATTAGGTGAAGGAAATATGCCCTAGAGGCAATAATAAGGTTATTATTTATTTCCTTATTTCATGATAAATGTTTATTATTCATGCTAGAATTGTATTAACCAGAAACATAATACATGTGTTAATACATAGACAAACATAGTGTCACTAGTATGCCTCTACTTGACGAGCTCGTTAATCAAAGATGATTAAGTTTCCTAACCATAGACATGAGTTGTCATTTGATTAACGGGATCACATCATTAGGAGAATGATGTGATTGACTTGACCCATTCTGTTAGCTTAGCACTTGATCGTTTAGTATGTTGCTATTGCTTTCTTCATGACTTATACATGTTCCTATAACTATGAGATTATGCAACTCCCATTTATCGGAGGAACACTTTGTGTACTACCAAACAACACAACGTAACTGGGTGATTATAAAGGTGCTCTACAGGTGTCTTGGAAGGTACTTGTTGGGTTGGCGTATTTCAAGATTAGGATTTGTCACTCCGATTGTAGGAGAGGTATCTCTGGGCCCACTCGATAATGCACATCACTATAAGCCTTGCAAGCATTGTAACTAATGAGTTAGTTACAGGATGATGTATTACAGAACGAGTAAAGAGACTTGTCGGTAACGAGATTGAACTAGGTATTGAGATACCGACGATTGAATCTCGGGCAAGTAACATACCGATGACAAAGGGAAAAACGTATCTTGTTATGCGGTTTGACCGATAAAGATCTTCGTAGAATATGTGGGAGCCAATATGAGCATCCAGGTTCCACTATTGGTTATTGACCGGGGACGTGTCTCGGTCATGTCTACATAGTTCTCGAACCCGTAGGGTCCGCACGCTTAAAGTTCGATGACGGTTATATTATGAGTTTATGTGCTTTGATGTACCGAAGGTAGTTCGGAGTCCCGGATGAGATCGGGGACATGACGAGGAGTCTCAAAATGGTCGAGGCGTAAAGTTCGATATATTGGACGACTATGTTCGGACATCGGAAAGGTTCCAAGTGATTCGGCTATTTATCGGAGTGCCGGGGTGTTATCGGAAACCCCGGGGGGACTATTGGGCCTACATGGGCCATAGGGAAGAGGGAAGGCAGCCCACAAGGGGCATCTGCGCCCCCTCCCTATAGGGGGTCCGAATTGGACTAGGGAGGGGGGGCGCCCCCCCTTTCCTTCTCCTTTCCCTCTCCTTCCTTCCCCCTTCCTTTTCCTAGTTGGACTAGGAAAGAGGGGAGTCCTACTCCTACCAGGAGGAGGACTCCTCCCCTCCTTGGTACCCCCCAAGGCTGGCCGGCCTCCCCCTTGCTCCTTAATATACGGGGGCAAGGGGGCACCTCTAGACACAACAACTGATCCCTTTGATCTCTTAGCCTTGTGCGGTGCCCCCCTCCACCATAATCCACCTCGATAATATCCTAGTGGTGCTTAGGCGAAGCCCTGCTTTGGTAGAACATCATCATCGTCACAACGCCATCATGCTGACGGAACTCTCCCTCAAAGCTCGGCTGGATCGGAGTTCGAGGGACGTCATCGAGCTGAACGTGTGCTGAACTCGGAGGTGTCGTGCGTTTGGTACTTGATCGGTCGGATCGTGAAGACATATGACTACATCAACCGCGTTGTGCTAACGCTTCCGCTTTCGGTCTACGAGGGTACGTGGACACACTCTCCCCTCTCGTTGCTATACATCACCATGATCTTGTGTGTGTAGGAATTTTTTTGAAATTTCTACGTTCCCCAACAGTGGCATCCGAGCCAGGTTTTATCCGTAGATGTTATATGCATGAGTAGAACACAAGTGAGTTGTTGGTGATACAAGTCATATTGCTTACCAGCATGTCATACTTTGGTTCGGCGGTATTGTTGGATGAAGCGGCCCAGACCGACATTACGCGTACGCTTACGTGAGACTGGTTCTACCGACATGCTTTGCACACAGGTGGCTGGCGGGTGTCAGTTTCTCCAACTTTAATTTAACCGAGTGTGACTACGCCCGGTCCTTGAGAAGGTTAAAACAGCACTAACTTGACGAACTATCGTTGTGGTTTTGATGCGTAGGTAAGAACGGTTCTTGCTCAGCCCGTAGCAGCCACGTAAAACTTGCAACAACAAAGTAGAGGACGTCTAACTTCTTTTTGCAGGGCATGTTGTGATGTGATATGGTCAAGGCATGATGCTATATTTTATGGTATGAGATGATCATGTTTTTGTAACCGAGTTATCGGCAACTGGCAGGAGCCATATGGTTGTCGCTTTATTGTATGCAATGCAATCACCCTGTAATTGCTTTACTTTATCACTAAGCGGTAGCAATAGTCGTAGAAGCAATAGTTGGTGAGACGACAACGATGCTACGATGGAGATCAAGGTGTCGCGCCGGTAATGATGGTGATCATGACGGTGCTTCAGAGATGGAGATCACAAGCACAAGATGATGATGGCCATATCATATCACTTATATTGATTCAATGTGATGTTTATCTTTTATGCATCTTATCTTGCTTTGATTGACGGTAGCATTATAAGATGATCTCTCGCTAAATTTCAAGATAAAAGTGTTCTCCCTGAGTATGCACCATTGCCAAAGTTCATCGTGCCCAGACACCACGTGATGATCGGGTGTGATAAGCTCTACGTCAATCTACAACGGGTGCAAGCCAGTTTTGCACACGCAGAATACTCAGGTTAAACTTGATGATCCTAGCATATGCAGATATGGCCTCGAAACACTGAGACCGAAAGGTCGAGCGTGAATCATATAGTAGATATGATCAACATAGTGATGTTCACCATTGAAAACTACTCCATTTCACGTGATGATCGGTTGTGGTTTAGTTCATTTGGATCACGTGATCACTTAGATGATTAGAGAGATGTCTATCTAAGTGGGAGTTCTTAAGTAATATGATTAATTGAACTTAAATTTATCATGAACTTAGTCCTGGTAGTATTTTGCAAATTATGTTGTAGATCAATAGCTCACATTGTTGCTTTCATATGTTTATTTTGATATGTTCCTAGAGAAAACTGTGTTGAAAGATGTTAGTAGCAATGATGCGGACTGGATCCGTGATCTGAGGATTGTCCTCATTGCTGCACGGAAGAATTATGTCCTTGATGCACCGCTAGGTGACGGACCTATTGCAGGAGCAGATACAGACGTTATGAATGTTTGGCTAGCTCAATATGATGACTACTTGATAGTTTAGTGCACCATGCTTAATGGCTTAGAATCGGGACTTCAAAGACGTTTTGAACGTCATGGGCCGTATGAGATGTTCCAGGAGTTGAAGTTAATATTTCAAGGAAATACCCGAGTTGAGAGATATGAAGTCTCCAACAAGTTTTATAGCTAAAAGATGGAGGAGAATTGCTCAACTAGTGAGCATGTGCTCAGATTGTCTGGGTACTACAATTGCTTGAATCAAGTGGGAGTTAATCTTCCAGATAAGATAGTGATTGACAGAGTTCTCTAGTCACCATCACCAAGTTAGTAGAACTTCGTGATGAACGAAAACAATTCCCGAGCTCTTCGCGATGTTGAAATCAACAAAGGTAGAAATCAAGAAAGAGCATCAAGTGTTGATGATTGACAAGACCACTAGTTTCAAGAAAAGGGAAAAGGGAAAGAAAGGGAACTTCAAGTAGAATGACAAGCAAGTTGTCACTCCCGCAAAGAAGCCCAAATATACACGAAAGCCTGAAACTGAGGGCTTACACTGCAAAGGAAATGGTCACTGGAAACGGAAATGCCCTAAATATTTGGTGGATAAGAAGGATGGAAAAGTGAACAAGGGTATATTTGATATACAGGTTATTGATGTGTGCCTTACTAGTGTTTATAGTAGCCCCTGAGTATTTGATACTTGTTCGGTCGCTAAGATTAGTAACTCGAAGCAGGAGTTAAATAATAAACAGAGACTGGTTGAGGGGAAGTGGCGATGAGTGTTGGAAGTAGCTCCAAGATTGATATGATCATCATCACACACTCCCTATACTTTCGGGATTAGTGTTAAACCTAAATAAATGTTATTTGGCATTTGCGTTGAGCATGAATATGATTTGATCATGTTTCTTGCAATACGGTTATTCATTTAAAGTCAGAGAATAATTGTTGTTCTGTTTACATGAATAAAACCTTCAATGGTCATACACCCAATGATAATAGTTTGTTCGATCTCGATCGTAGTGATACACATATTCATAATATTGATGCCAAAAGATGCAAAGTTAATAATGATAGTGCAACTTATTTGTGGCACTGCCGTTTGGGTCATATCGGTGTAAAGCGCATGAAGAAACTCTATAAAGATGGATTTTTGGAATCACTTGGTTATGAATCATTTGATGCTTGCGAACCGTGCCTTTTGGGAAAGATGACTAAAACTCCGCTCTCCAGAACAATGGAACAAGCTACAGACTTGTTGGAAATAATACATATTGATGTATGCAGACCAATGAGTATTAAGGCTCGTGGCGGGTATCGTTATTATCTGACCTTCACAGATGATTTGAGCATATATGGGTATATCTACTTGATGAAACATACGTATGAAATAGTTGAAAGGTTCAAAGAATTTCAGACTGAAGTGGAAAATCATCGTAACAAGAAAATAAAGTTTCTGCGATCTGATCGTGGAGATCAATATTTGAGTTACGAGTTTGGCCTTCAGTTAAAATAATGTGGAATAGTTTCACAAACTCATGACACCTGGAACACCACAGCGTAACGGTGTGTCCGAACGTCATAACCACACTTTATTTGATATGGTGCGATCAATGATGTCTCATACCGATTTACCAATATCGTTTTGGGGTTATGCATTAGAGATAGCTGCATTTACGTTAAATAGGGCACCATCTAAATCCATTGAGACGACACCATATGAACTATGGTTTAGCACTAAACCTAAGATGTCGTTTCTTAAAGTTTGGAGTTGCGATGCTTATGTGAAAAAGTTTCAACCTGATAAGCTCGAACCCAAATCGGACAAATGTGTCTTCATAGGATACCCAAAGGAAACTGTTGGGTACACCTTCTATCATAGATCCAAAGGCAAGACATCCGTTGCCAAGAATGGATCCTTTCTAGAGAAGAAGTTTGTCTTGAAAGAAGTGAGTGGGAGAAAAGTAGAACTTGATGAGGTAATAGTACCTTCTCCCGAATTGGAAAATAGTTCATCACTGAAATCAGTTCCAGTGATTCCTACACCAATTAGTGAGGAAGCTAATGATGATGATCATGAAACTTCAGATCAAGTTACTACAGAACCTCGTAGGTCTTCCAGAGTACGGTCCATACCAGAGTGGTACGGTAATCCTATTCTGAAAGTCATGTTACTAGACCATGATAAACCTACGAACTATGAGGAAGCGATGATGAGCCCAGATTCCGCGAAATGGCCGGAGGCCATGAGATAGGATCCATGTATGAGAACAAAGTATGGACTTTGATGGACTTGCCCGATGATCGGCAAGCCATAGAAAATAAATGGATCTTCAAGAGGAAGACGGACGTTGTTAGTAGTGTTACTATCTACAAAGCTCGACTTGTCGCAAAAAGATTTTCGACAAGTTCAAGGTGTTGACTACAATGAGATTTTCTCAACTGTAGCGATGCTTAAGTCCGTCCGAATCATGTTAGCAATTGCCACATTTTGTGAAATCTGGCAAATGGATGTCAAAACTACATTCCTTAATGGTTTTCTTAAAGAAGAGTTGTATATGATGCAACCAGAAGGTTTTGTCAATCCTAAAGGTGCTAACAAAATGTGCAAGATCCAGTGAGCCATCTATGAACTGGTGCAAGCATCTCGGAGTTAGAATATACGCTTTGATAAGTTGATCAAAGCATATAGTTTTATACGGACTTGCAGTGAAGCCTGTATTTACAATAAAGTGAGTGGGAGCACAACAGCCTTTCTGATAAGTATATGTGAGTGACATATTGTTGATCAGAAATGATGTAGAATTTTTCTGGAAAGCATAAAGAAGTGTTTGAAAGGAGTTCTTTAAAAGAAAGACCTCGGTAAAGCTACTTACATATTGAGCATCAAGATCTATTGAGATAGATGAAGACGCTTGATAAGATTTTCAATGAGTACATACCTTGACAAGATTTTGAAGTAGTTCAAAATGGAATAGTAAAAGAAAGAGTTCTTGCCTGTGTTGCAAAGGTATGAAATTGAGTAAGACTCAAATCTTGACCACAGCAGAAAATAGAAAGAGAAAGAAAGTCATTCCCTATGCCTCAGTCATAGGTTCAATAAAAGTATGACATGCTATGGACCAGACCTACTCTATACTATGCTCTAGTTTGGCAAGGGAGTACAATGGTGATCTAGGAGTAGATCACTGGACATTGGTCAAAATTATCCTTAGTGGAATAAGGATATGTTTCTCGATTATGGAGGTGACAAGTGGTTCGTCGTAAAGGGTTACGTCGATGCAAGATTTGACACTAATCCAGATGACTCTAAGTCTCAATCTGGATACATATGGAAAGTGGGAGCAATTACCTAGAGTAGCTCCGTACAGAGCATTGTAGACATAGAATATTTTTGCAAAAATACATACGGCTCTGAATGTGACAGACCCGTTAACTAAACTTCTCTCACGAGCAAAACATGATCACACCTTAGTACTCTTTCGGTGCTAATCACACAGCAATGTGAACTAGATTATTGAATCTAGTAAACCCTTTGGGTGTTGGTCACATCACGATGTGAACTATGGGTGTTAATCATATACATATGTGAATATTGGTGTTAAATCACATGGCGATGTGGACTAGATTATTGCCTCTAGTGCAAGTGGGAGACTGAAGGAAATATGCCCTAGAGGCAATAATAAGGTTACTATTTATTTCCTTATTTCATGATAAATGTTTATTATTCATGCTAGAATTGTATTAACCGGAAACATAATACATGTGTTAATACATAGACAAACATAGTGTCACTAGTATGCCTCTACTTGACTAGCTCGTTAATCAAAGATGGTTAAGTTTCCTAACCATAGACATGAGTTGTCATTTGATTAATGGGATCACATCATTAGGAGAATGATGTGATTGACTTGACCCATTCCATTAGCTTAGCACTTGATCGTTTAGTATGTTGCTATTGCTTTCTTCATGACTTATACATGTTCCTATAACTATGAGATTATGCAACTCCTATTTACCGGAGGAACACTTTGTGTGCTACCAAACATCACAACGTAACTGGGTGATTATAAAGGTGCTCTACAGGTGTCTCCGAAGGTACTTGTTGGGTTGGCGTATTTCGAGATTAGGATTTGTCACTCCGATTGTCGAAGAGGTATCTCTGGGCCCACTCGGTAATGCACATCACTATAAGCCTTGCAAGCATTGTAACTAATGAGTTAGTTACATGATGATGTATAAAGGAACGAGTAAAGAGACTTGTCGGTAATGAGATTGAACTAGGTATTGAGATACCGACGATCGAATCTCAGGCAAGTAACATACCGATGACAAAGGGAACAACGTATGTTGTTATGCGGTTTGACTGATAAATATCTTAGTAGAATATGTGGGAGCCAATATGAGCATCCAGGTTCCGCTATTGGTTATTGACCGGGGACATGTCTTGGTCATGTCTACATAGTTCTCGAACCCGTAGGGTCCGCACGCTTAAAGTTCGATGACGGTTGTATTATGAGTTTATGTGTTTTGATGTACCAAAGGTAGTTCCGAGTCCCAGATGAGATCGGGGACATGACGAGGAGTCTCGAAATGGTCGAGATGTAAAGATTGATATATTGGACGACTATATTCGGACATCGGAAAGGTTCCGAGTGATTCGGGTATTTATCAGAGTGCCGGGGGGTTATCGGAAACCCCGGGGGGACTATTGGGCCTACATGGGCCATAGGGAAGAGGGAAGGCAGCCCACAAGGGGCATCTACGCCCCCTCCCTGTAGAGGGTCCTAATTGGACTAGGGAGGGGGGTGCCCCCCCCCCTTCCTTCTCCTTTCCCTCTCCTTCCTTCCCCCTTCCTTTTCCTAGTTGGACTAGGAAAGAGGGGAGTCCTGCTCCTACCAGGAGGAGGACTCCTCCCCTCCTTGGTGCGCCCCAAGGCTGCCGGCCTCCCCCTTGCTCCTTTATATACGGGGGCAAGGGGGCACCTCTAGACACAACAATTGATCCCTTGGATCTCTTAGCCGTGTGCGGTGCCCCCCTCCACCATAATCCACCTCGATAATATCATAGCTGTGCTTAGGCGAAGCCCTGCGTCAGTAGAACATCATCATCGTCACCACGCCTTCGTGCTGACGGAACTCTCCCTGAAAGCTCGGCTGGATCAGAGTTCGAGGGACGTCATCATGCTGAACATGTGCTAAAATCGGAGGTGTCGTGCGTTCGGTACTTGATCGGTCGGATCGTGAAGACGTATGACTACATCAACCGCGTTGTGCTAACGCTTCCGCTTTCAGTCTACGAGGGTACGTGGACACACTCTCCCCTCTCGTTGCTATGCATCACCATGATATTGCGTGTGCGTAGGAAATTTTTTGAAATTACTATGTTCCCCAACATTAGGCACATATATGTGGTCCTCATACCATAAAGTATCATGCTCATCCTCACGAAATCCCTTAGCTTTTCCTTTGCTCATCCTTTCCTTTATCTCGGCAATCTCCTTGTCCATCTTCTGAGCTTCTCTGATCTTATCCATCAAAGTAGACTGAATATCCAATGCTGATAGATAGCATCTCGGAACTATCTCCAAACATAGCTCGCGAAGATCCTCTGCTAAACCCTTGGGTATCTCTCCAGTCATGAGTGTGTGGACATGGCTCTTGCGGCTCAACGCATCAGCTACTACGTTAGCCTTTCCAGGATGATAGTGCAATCTCATATCATAATCCTTAATGATCTCCAACCATGTCCTTTGCCTGAGATTCAACTCCTTCTATGTGAAAATATACTTCAAACTCTTGTGATCCGTGTACAGCTCACAATGGTTTCCGATGAGAAAATGTCTCCATGTCTTCAACGCATGTACTACGGCTGCTAACTCCGAATCATGTGTAGCATAATTCAACTCATGGGGCTTAAGCTGTCGTGAGGCATAAGAAACAGCTCTTCCCTCCTGCATAAGCACTGCTCCAAGTCCTCGTCGAGAAGCGTCACAATATACTTCATAATCCTTGCACTGATCTGGCAGGATCAACACTAGTGATGTAACCAAGCATTTCTTCAACTCCTGAAAGCTGGCCTCACATTCCTCAGTCCATTTGAATTTGGTGTCCTTCTTCAACAATTTAGTCATGGGCTTTGCAATCTTCAAGAAATTCTCGACAAACCTCCGGTAGTATCCTGCAAGCCCAAGGAAACTCCGGATCTCTCCAACTGACATGGGTGCTTCCCAATTTGTCACGGTGACAACTTTGGTGGGGTCTACTGCTATTCCTTCTCCAGATATAACATGTCTGAGGAATCCAACTTCCTTCAACCAAAACTCGCACTTGCTAAACTTGGCATATAATTGATGTTCTCTGAGCTTCCCAAGTACCAAACGCAAATGCTCCTTATGCTCCTCTTCATTCTTCGACTAGACCAGAATATCATCAATGAACACTATGACGAACTTATCCAAAAACTCCATAAACACCTTGTTCATCATGTTCATGAAATAGGCAGGTGCGTTAGTCAGACCAAATGACATAACGGTATACTCATATAGCCCGTACCTTATGGTAAAAGCTGTCTTAGGTATATCCTACTCTCGAATCTTCAGCTGGTGGTATCCTGATCACAGATCGATCTTGGAAAATATTTTAGCTCCTTGCAACTAGTCAAACAAATCGTTGATCATCGGTAGTGGGTACTTGTTCTTTATTGTCACTTCATTCAATCCTCGATAATCAACAACCATCCTCAACGATCCATCCTTCTTCTCCACAAGAAGCACGGGTGATCCCCAAGGTGATGAACTTGGGCGGATATGACCTTTATACAGTAACTCCTTAATTTGCTTCTTAATTTCCTCCAAATCCTTTGCGGGCATCCTGTACGGTCTCTTAGATATTGGCCCTGTGCCTGGCAAAAGCTCAATCAAAAACTCAATGTCTCTATCCGGTGGCATGCCTGGCAACTCTTCTGGAAATACATCAGGGAAATCCTTCACCACTGGTACTTCCTCCTGTACAACTCCTGATAAGGAATTCATTGAGTCCTCTTCGGCTCATGCCGGGATACATACTTGATCCTTCTTCCTTCTGGGGTGGTGAGTAAAATCAACTTACTGGCGCAATTGATATTTCCTCCATACATCGATAGCCAATCCATACCAAGAATCACATCCAAACCTTGTGACTCCAAAATTATCAGGTCTGAGGGGAAAACATGCCTACCTATGGTCAATGGCATCTGAAAACATCCTTGGCTTGCCATATACTCCGCTCCTGGCGAGCTTACTAACATAGGTGTTCTGAGAACTTTGGTGGGCAGTTTATACTTATCCCCAAATCCCCTTGATATGTATGAATGTGATGCACCAGTATCAAAAAGAACATTGCAGTAAATGACTTAACCAAAAACTTACCTATTACCGCATCTGGCTGGGCTTCTACCTCCTCCACGTTAACGTGGTTCACCTGTCCCCTATTGAAAGGGTTGGGCTTCTTCCCAAAGCTTCCATTGCCATTTCCATTCTTTGCTTCAGGACATTCAATGGCATAATGTCCAGTCTTCTGGCACTTGAAACAGGTAATGTGGCTTAGATCCCTCTTGGCTGGTGTTGATGGGTTGGTACGGTTCTGACTGTTGCTTCCTCCATTCCCATTGCCATTCTTGGGGCCACTATGATTGTGCGAACTCCTCCATTGTGATTGTGACCTCCATGGTTACGTTGGAGGTGTCCTCCCGAGTTTGGGGTAAAACGAGGCATCTGCTGAGCTCCAGAATTGTACTTCCCTTGTCCATACTTCCTATTGCGGTTGTCAATCTGCTGCTGCTTCCCTTCAATCATGAGATCTCTATCAACCAACTCCAGGTAGTTGTTGAAGGTTGCCACCATCAACTACATGCTCAGCTCATCATTCAGTCCTTCCAGAAACTTCTCCTGCTTAGGTGCATCCGTAGCAACGTCATCTGGGGCATAACGTGCTAACTTACTAAAATCATCCACATACTAGCCAACTGTACGTCATCCTTGGCGCAAGTTGCGAAACTCACGCTTCTTCATGGCGATAGCTCCTACTGAAACATGGGCAGTACGGAAAGCCTGCTGAAACTGGTCCCATGTGACAGTGTCGATGGGGTAAGTGGCTGTGAAATTCTCCTAGCATGATGCTGCGGGTCCATCAAGCTGATGTGCGGTAAAACGCACTCTCTCCGCTTCTGTGCATCCTGCAATGGTTAACTCCATTCCAATCTTGCAGAGCCAATCATCTGCAACTATCGGCTCGGTGCTACTGGAGAACACCGGCAGATTAAGCCTCAAGAAACGGGCTAAGTGGTCAACTGGTGGTGGTGGTGGTGGGTTGTTGTTGTTGTTCCCCTGATTCTGGTTCTGGACTAGTATCTGCATCAATGCATTCTGCTGCTAGATCAACTGAGTGAGCTCCGGTGGAAATCAAATCCATTGTCGCGTCTCGGAGGCATCTGAGGTTTTTAGAAAAGATGAGAAAATAGAATAGAATGAGGTCTAGAGGGGAAAACACTACCCATATGCACATGAGTCAAACACAATCATATCACTTCAATCAATTCAAACAAGGGCATACATCGGTCTAACTGTCGTTACAAAAGTGCTCACACTATGCTGTATACATGGGGGAATACTACTACTGTTATGGTGGTCGACTAGAAAAATTGATCGGTCGAAGACTCCATGATATCTGCTCCAGCTTCATCAACAAAGTCATCATCGCTATCGTCAGGGTCCGAGTCGGTGTCGTCGATGATGATGTAGTTCTCCGGACAGGTGGAATCGTCGTCTTCTCCTCCTGGCATGGGGTCTCCCATGAACACTCCGATCTTCTTTATCAGGTCATCATTCTTCTCCAATAATGTTGCAATTTACTCCTCATATCCATCGTGTGTAGACTTGAGTTCTTCCTCCAGCTCCGTGATCCTGGTCATTGCCTTCTTCAGATCTATCATGCATGCACACATCTAGTTCTCCTGGCGATGAATGTGCTAGTTTAACTCCTGGATGAATGCTGCAATAGATCTATCCTTCCTGGTATTGATCATCTCCCATTGCTCATCTCGGCACCCACAAATCTGGTAGATAGTATCCTTGAGATCCTTGTGGTGAACTTCTCAAATGCGTCCCATGGTGATGTGGGCTGCCATGCTCTTTCCTAAACTCCAGGTTGGTGCATCAAATGAAAACTCTATGGGCTCAGTGACTGGCATGAACGTCCTTCCTGGAACTTGAACTTGAATCATCCAACGCTCCTCTTCTGGTAAAGTGGCGATGTAGGTCCCGGTGAAGCTTGGTACTCCGATGTTCAGGTATCTAGTAACTTCCTTCAAGTGGCGTCCGAAAGGTGTATCTTCATCCGGTTGCGTGAACTTGTTCCTTGCATCTGCCATCCTAAAGAGTAGAAAAAGGAGAGGAGTCAGAAATGAGAAGAGAGTAGTGATCTATGGCTTTAGCTTAGTGGTCGTGTCCTACAGTCAGCGTGTGCTCTGATACCATCTTGTAGCGACCAGGCCTCAAACAGTCTGATCTCTGTGCATCAGTGTCATCCCTGGGTCGGTAATGCTGACACACACAGTACTTGAAGGATTTATAACAGAGTAGCAATCACACACTTATTACATCGAATGTCTCAAAAGAGAACTTATTACAATAAATATGGCTTAATGCCATCTATAAACGATAACAGTGGAAGGCTTGGACGATAAAGTGAGTCCATCAACTCCAACGGCATCACTCAGTGGAATATCACGACCTAAGGCACCTTACTTGTCGTCTGAAAAGTCTACAACATGAATGTTGCAGCCCGAAAACGGGTCAGCACATGGAATATGCTGGCAATGTAACACATAGAGAGTAATGAACAGAAATAAAGCTATCACTACATGCATATATGGCTGGTGGAAAGCTCTATGGTTACAGTTTTGCATAAAGCTAATTTTTCCCTACAACAAAGGAATAAATTTTATTTAACTATCATGGTGGTTGTTAAACATTGAGAAGGTTCCTCCAACTCAATCCCAATTAAACATCATCATTAAACCCAATCAAATTAAATTAGGTAGCATGATGAGATCAATGTGATAATCCAGGAACTAGATACTCAAGATGTCCATAACCGGGGACACGGCTAACCATAATTAGTTTGTACACTCTGTAGAGGTTTGCGCACTTTTCCCCACAAGACTCGAATACATCCATGGTCGAAGAAACAAGACACGGTCTTTCTGAAACAATAACTCTTTACTCTGGGTGGACAGTTACACCTACTTTCCCCTACATCTGCTAGCCCACCACTGAAAGAGGTCTTACAACATACTCAACTATGCTAGAGCCCATAATAGCTTGTGGCTGCACATGGAAGTTTCTAGCATGAATAATCATATGATCCCTTTGAGCCTGGGTGGCGGTCCATAGGAGAATCACATGGTACCCCAGGATTTACAAAAATACAGGCAACACTAGGTTCCCCAGGTGCCTCAGTCCACCCAGATGTGTATTAAAGTAGCCACCTTAAGTTAACCATTAATTAACAACACTCACATCTGTCATGGATACACTCACCCAATCCACGTCTACAAGCATAGCATAGCAATATAAGCAAACGTAGAAGTAACTCCCAAAGGTTTGATAATAAACAGGACAATAGGTACTACCTCATCTACTTCCCAAAACCCACATATTAATCAGATCCTAACCATGCAATTGTTTGAGGATTGATCTAATGCAATAAAACTGGGTAGTAAAGAGGTATGATCAAAGTGTCACTTGCCTTGCCGATGATCCGTGAAACCTAGAGACTCGTAGTAGCACGCTTCGCACTCCGGGTACTCTATTGCAAACAAATAAGCATACAATAAGCACTCAACTACAACCACGGGTAAAACCCAAATAAGAGATCTAACCAGAAAGTTCAACTTAAGAACTCTAGTTTGCAAAAAGAATCAAATCAAACGAAGCAACGAAACTCAAACTGCGAAAGAAACAAGATTCGTTTACTAATCTAGACCTAAGTCAAATTTTACAGTAGCAAAAACTTGTTTAAGTTGGTTAAACAGAAAGAGAGTTTCGAGACGAATACTCTAGGCATTTGAATCGCCTGATTCCGATAAATGAGCGAAGAGATAAACTAAAGCGAAAAACAAGGCAGAAATCGCGATCGAAAATAATCGCAGAAAAACCCTGGAAAAAGAAAAACTGACAAACAGGTTAACGAACAAACGTTCGCTGTCTGCGGCTAAACGGTGGAACTCGTTCATTAAAACGAACGAACGAGCGAACGCTCGCTAAATAAATAAACCGGAAAAACCGACCGATCTAAACAAAAAAAACGAAACTAGGTTTTTTTCAAAAAAAAAACGAATCGGTTTTTCTCAAAAAACGATGAACGGCGACGTCGTCGTCGGGTACCTACGGCAAGGTCCGGCGGGTGGCGGGGCTCCGGTGGGGCATCGGTGAGGTGGGGCGACGGCGGCGCGGCGACGGGAGGCGGCGGCAAGGCGCGGGCAGCGGCTGCGGCGGTGGCTCAGCGGCACGGGCGGCAGCGCTGCGACGGCAGCTGTGGCTCGGGGTGGGGGTGAAGTGGCGGTGGGACGGGGACTTAAAGGGGATAGGGGGCGTCCGACATGGGGGAGGGGGCACCCCCGGGTGGCGGCGGCGGCGCTGGCCCGGACTCCGGCCGGAGTCCGGCTCGGCCACGCTCGGGCGAGGCGGCGCGGGCAGGTGGGCCGACTGGGCCTTCGGCCCAGTTCGATCCGCGCGGAAACATTTAAAAAAAATAATTCCGCTGGAATTTAAATAAATCCTAGAAAAATAAATAAAAAATTAAAAATGCCAAAACAAATTTTTCATCGTCTAAATAAAATATTTAGAACAAGATGAACATTTTCTTGGCCCTAAAATGCATTTTTTTGAAAACGTGCAATTTTTCTAATTTGAATAAAATTGCAATAAAACCAAATAAAATAATTAAATTGATTTTAATATTTTTCCTCTAATATTTCATTTATTTTGGAGAAGTCATTTTATCCCCTCTCATATATTTTTATTTTAGAAATATTAGGAAGAAAAATAATCAAAACAAATTGATCCCTTTTTCAAAATTTGAGAAAACTCAAATATGAAAATAATAAAATCCCCAACTCTCTCCGTAGGTCCTTGGGTTGCGTAGAATTTCTAGGATCAAGCCAAAATGCAATAAAATATGATATGCAATGATGATCTAATGTATACATTCCAAATTGAAAATTTGGGATGTTACAGAGACATTGAGTTTTTAATTGAGCTATTGCCAGGCACATGGCCAATATCAAAGAGATCGTATCGGATGCCCGCACAAGATCTGGAAGAAATTAAGACGCAGATAAAGGAGTTACAGGAGAAAGGTTACATTCGACCAAGTTCATCACCTTGGGGAGCCCCAGTGCTTCTAGTGGAGAAGAAGGGTGGATCTTTAAGGATGGTTGTTGATTATCGTGCATTGAATGAAGTGATGATCAAGAAGAAATACCCACTGCCGATGATCAATGATTTGTTTGACCTGTTGCAAGGAGCTAAGGTTTTCTCTAAGATTGATCTTCGATCAGGTTATCACCAGTTGAAGATCCGAGAGCAGGATATACCAAAGACAACTTTTACCACAAGGTATGGGCTATATGAGTATACCGTTATGTCATTTGGTCTGACTAACGCGCCTGCCTATTTCATGAATATGATGAACAAGGTGTTTACGGAGTTTTTGGATAACTTCGTCGTGGTGTTCATTGATGATACATTGGTCTACTCGAAGAACGAAGAGGAGCATAAGGAGCATTTGCGTTTGGTTCTTGAGAAGCTCAAAGAACATTAGTTGTATGCCAAGTTCAACAAATGTGAGCTTTGGCTAAACGAAGTTGGATTTCTTGGACATGTCATATCTGGAGAAGGAATAGAAGTACACCCTACCAAGGTTGCTTCTGTTACTAAATGGGTGGCACCCACTGTTGGGGGGATCGTTGCAGAAATTAAAAAAAATCTACGCATCACCAAGATCAATCTATGGAGTAACTAGCAACGAGAGAGACAGGAGTGCATCTTCATACCCTTTAAGATCGCGAGACGGAAGCGTTGCAAGAACGTGGTTGGAGGAGTCGTACACGTAGCGATTCAGATCACGGCCGAATTCGATCTAAGCACCGAACAACGGTGCCTCCGCTTTCAACGCACGTGCAGCCCGGTGACGTCTCCCATGCCTTGATCTAGCAAGGAGGAGGGAGAGGTTGAGTAAGAAGGCTCCAACAGCAGCACGACGGCGTGGTGGTGATGGAGTGGTAGTTCTCCGGCAGGGCTTCGCCAAGCTCACGCGGAGGAGGAGAGGTGTTGGGGAGGGGAGGGGCTGCGCCTTGGATGTGGTGCTGCACCCCTCCCTCCACCCCTCTATATATAGGGAGAAGGGGAAAGGGGGCTGGCCCCTCTAGATTCGATCTAAAGGGGGCGGCGGCCAAGGGGGAGGGGCTTGCCCCCCAAGCAAGGGGGCGCCCCCTTTAGTGTTCCCCCCAACCCTAGGCGCATGGGCCCTAGGGGGGATGGCGCTCAGCCCACTAGGGGGTGGTTACCTTCCACCTACAGCCCGTAAGGACCTCCGGGACAGGTGGACCCTCCCGGTGGACCCCCGGAACCCCTCCGGTGGTGCCGGTACAATACCGGTATACCCCCGAATATTTCCAGTGACCGTATGATGACTTCGCATATAAAAAACTTGACCTCCGGACCATTCCGGAAATCCTCTTGACGTCCGGGATCTCATCCGGGACTCCGAACAACATTCGGTAATCACATACAAATCTTCCATATAACCCTAGTGTCATTGAACCTTAAGTGTGTAGACCCTACGGGTTCGGGAATCATGCAGACATGACCGAGATAGCTCTCTGGCCAATAACCAACATCAGGATCTGGATACCCATGTTGGCTCCCACATGTTCCACGATGATCTCATCGGATGAACCACGATGTCGAGGATTCAAGCAATCCCGTATACAATTCCCTTTGTCAATCGGTACATTACTTGCCCGAGATTCGATCGTCGGTATCCCAATACCTCGTTCAATCTCGTTACCGGCAAGTCACTTTACTCGTTCCGTAATGCATGATCCCGTGACCAACTACTTAGTCACATTGAGGTCATTATGATAATGCATTACCGAGTGGGCCCAGAGATACCTCTCTGTCATACGGAGTGACAAATTCCAGTCTCGATTCGTGCCAACCCAACAGACACTTTCAGAGATACTTGTAGTGCACCTTTATAGCCACCTAGTTACCTTGTGACGTTTGGTACACCCAAAGCATTTCTACAGTATCTAGGAGTTGCTCGATCTCATGGTCTAAGGAAATGATACTTGACATTAGAAAAGCTTTAGCAAACGAACTATACGATCTTGTGCTATGCTTAGGATTGGGTCTTGTCCATCACATTATTCTCCTAATGATGTGATCCCATTATCAATGACATCCAATGTCCATAGTCAGGAAACCATGACCATCGGTTGATCAACGAGCTAGTCAACTAGAGGCTCACTAGAGACATGTTGTGGTCTATGTATTCACACATGTATTATGGTTTCCGGTCCATACAATTATAGCATGAATGATAGACAATTATCATGAACAAGGAAATATAATAATAACCATTTTATTATTGCCTCTAGGGCATATTTCCAACAGTCTCCCACTTGCACTAGAGTCAGTAATCTAGTTACATTGTGATGAATCAAACAACCATAGAGTTCTAGTGTTGATCATGTTTTTCTTGTGGAAGAGGTTTAGTCAACGGATCTGCGACATTCAGATCCGTATGCACTTTACAAATATCTATGTCTCCATCTTGAACATTTTCACGAATGGAGTTGAAGCGACGCTTGATGTGTCTGGTCTTCTTGTGAAACCTGGGCTCCTTGGCAAGGGCAATAGCTCCAGTGTTGTCACAGAAGAGAGTCATCGGGCCCGATGCATTGGGAATAACTCCTAGGTCGGTAATGAACTCCTTCATCCAGATTGCTTCATGTGCTACCTCCGAGGCTGCCATGTACTCCGCTTCACATGTAGATCCCGCAATGACGCTTTGCTTGCAACTGCACCAGCTTACTGTCCCACCATTCAACATATACACATATCTAGTTTGTGACTTGGAGTCATCCAAATCTGTGTCGAAGCTAGCATCGACATAACCCTTTACGACGAGCTCTTCATCACCTCCATAAACGAGAAACATATCCTTAGTCCTTTTCAGGTACTTAGGATATTCTTGACCATTGTCCAGTGTTCCATGCCGGGATTACTTTGGCACCTTCCTACCAAACTTACGGCAAGGTTTACATCAGGTCTGGTACACAGCATGGCATACATAATAGACCCTATGGCTGAGGCATAGGGGCTGACACTCATCTTTTCTCTATCTTCTGTCGTGGTCGGTCTTTGAGCCGAGCTCAATTTCACACCTTGCAATACAGGCAAGAACCCTTTCTTGGACAGATCCATATTGAACTTCTTCAATATCTTATCAAGGTATGTGCTTTGTGAAAGACCTATGAGGCATCTCGATCTATCTCTATAGATCTTGATGCCTAATATGTAAGCAGCTTCTCCAAGGTCCTTCATTGAAAAACATTTATTCAAGTAGGCCTTTATGCTTTCCAAAAGTTCTATATCATTTCCCATCAATAGTATGTCATCCACACATAATATGAGAAATGCTACAGAGCTCCCACTCACTTTATTGTAAATGTAGGCTTCTCCATAAGTCTGCATAAACCCAAACGCTTTGATCATTTCATCAAAGCGAATGTTCCAACTCCGAGATGCTTGCACCAGCCCATAGATGGAACGCTGGAGCTTGCATACCTTGTTAGCATTCTTAGGATCGACAAAACCTTCCGGCTGCATCATATACAATTCGTCCTTAAGGAAGCCTTTAAGGAATGCCGTTTTGACGTCCATTTTCCATATCTCATAATCATAGAATGCGGCAATTGCTAACATGATTCAGACGGACTTCAACTTTGCTACGGGTGAGAAGGTCTCATCGTAGTCAACCCCTTGAACTTGTTGATAACCCTTAGCGACAAGCCGAGCCTTGTATATGGTATCATTACCATCCGCGTCCGTCTTCTTCTTAAAGATCCATTTATTTTCTATTGCTCGCTGATCAACGGGCAAGTCTGTCAAAGTCCATACTTTGTTTTCATACATGGATCCTATCTCGGATTGCATGGCTTCAAGCCATTTGTTGGAATCTGGGCCCGCCATCGCTTCTTCATAGTTCGAAGGTTCATCGTTGTCTAACAACATGATTTCCAGGACAGGGTTGCCATACCATTCTGGTGTGGAACGTGTCCTCGTGGTCCTACGAAGTTCAGTAGCAACTTGATCCGAAGTACCTTGATCATCATCATTAACTTCCTCTCTAGTCAGTGCAGGTACCACAGAAACATCTTCCTGAGCTGCGCTACTTTCCGCTTCAAGAGGCAGTACTTCATCAAGTTCTACTTTCCTCCCACTTACTTATTTCGAGAGAAACTCTTTCTCCAGAAAGGACCTGTTCTTGGCAACAAAGATCTTGCCTTCGGATCTGATGTAGAAGGTATACCCAATGGTTTCCTTAGGGTATCCTATGAAGACGCATTTTTCCGACTTGGGTTCGAGCTTTTCAGGTTGAAGTTTCTTGACATAAGCATCGCATCCCCAAACTTTTAGAAACGGCAGCTTAGGTTTCTTCCCAAACCATAATTCATACGGTGTCGTCTCAATGGATTTCGACGGAGCCCTATTTAAAGTGAATGCAGCAGTCTCTAAAGCATAACCCCAAAATGAGAGCGGTAAATTGGTAAGAGACATCATAGATCGCACCATATACAATAGAGTGCGAATACAACGTTCGGACACACTATTACGCTGAGGTGTTCCAGGCGGCATGAGTTGTGAATCGATTCCACATTTCCATAAGTGTGTGCCAAATTCATGACTCAAATATTCCCCTCCACGATCTGATCGTAAGAACTTTATTTTCCTGTCACGTTGATTTTCAACCTCAATGAAATTCCTTGAAGTTTTCAAAGGTCTCAGACTTGTGTTTCATTAAGTAGACATACCCATATCTACTTAAGTCATCAGTGAGGGTGAGAACACAACAATAGCCACCGTGAACCTCAACGCTCATTGGACCGCACACATTAGTATGTATGATTTCCAATAAGTTGGTTGCTCGCTCCATTGTTCCGGAGAACGAAGTCTTTGTCATTTTTCCCATGAGGCATGGTTCGCATGTGTCAAATGATTCATAATCAAGAGACTCCAAAAGTCCATCTGCATGGAGTTCCTTCATGTGTTTGACACTAATGTGACCAAGGCCGCAGTGCCACAAGTATGTGGGACTATCATTATCAACCTTACATTTCTTGGCATTCACACTATGAATATGTGTAACATCACGTTCGAGATTCAATAAAAATAAACCATTGACCAGCGGGGCATTACCATAAAACATATCTCTCGTATAAATAGAACAACCATTATTCTTAGATTTAAATGAGTAGCCATCTCGCATTAAACGAGATCCAGATACAATGTTCATGCTCAAAGCTGGCACTAAATAACAATTATTGAGGTTTAAAACTAATCCCATAGGTAAATGTAGAGGTAGCGTGCCGACGGCGATCACATCGACCTTGGAACCATTTCCGACGCGCATCGTCACCTCGTCCTTTGCTAGTCTCCGCTTATTCCGCAGCTCCTGTTTTGAGTTACAAATATGAGCAACCGCACCGGTATCAAATACCTAGGAGCTACTACGAGTACTGGTAAGGTACACATCAATAAAATGTATATCACATATACCTTTGGTGTTGCCGGCCTTCTTGTCCGCTAAGTACTTGGGGCAGTTCCGCTTCCAGTGACCGTTTCCCTTGCAATAAAAACACTCAGTCTCAGGCTTGGGTCCATTCTTTGGGTTCTTCCCGGCAGCTTGCTTACTGGGCGCGGTAACTCCCTTGACGTCTTTCTTGAAGTCCTTTTTACCCTTGCCTTTCTTGAACTTAGTGGTCTTATTCACCATCAACACTTGATGTTCCTTTTTGATTTCCACCTCCGCTGATTTCAGCATCGAATATACCTCAGGAATGGTTTTCTCCATCCCCTACATACTGAAGTTCATCACAAAGCTCTTGTAGCTAGGTGGAAGCGACTCAAGGATTCTATCAACGACCGCGTCATCTGGGAGATTAACTCCCAGCTGAGACAAGCGGTTGTGCAACCCAGACATTTTGTGCAACGCAGACATTTCACTGACGGAACTATTCTCCTCCATCTTACAACTGTAGAACTTGTCGGAGACTTCATATCTCTCGACCCAGGCATGAGCTTGGAAAACCATTTTCAGCTCTTGAAACATCTCATATGCTCCGTGCTGCTCGAAATGCTTTTGGAGCCCCGGTTCTAAGTTGTAAAGCATGCCGCACTGAACCAGGGAGTAATCATCAACATGCGACTGACAGGCGTTCATAACGTCTTGGTTTGCTAGGACAGGTGCTTCACCTAGCGGTGCTTCAAGGACATATGCTTTCTTGGCAGCTGTGAGGATGATCCCCAAGTTCCCGACCCAGTCTGTATAGTTGCTACCATCGTCTTTCAGCTTGGTTTTCTCTAGGAACGCGTTGAAGTTCAGGGCAACATTAGCGTGGGCCATTTGATCTACAAGACATATTGTAAAGATTTTAGACTAAGTTCATGATAATTAAGTTCATCTAATCAAATTATTTAATGAACTCCCACTCAGATAGACATCCCTCCAGTCATCTAGTGATACATGATCCGAGTCAACTAGGTCGTGTCCGATCATCACGTGAGACGGACTGGTCATCATCGGTGAACATCTTCATGTTGATTGTATCTTCTATATGACTCATGTTCGACCTTTCGGTCTCTTGTATTCCGAGGACATGTCTGTACATGCTAGGCTCGTCAAGTCAACCTAAGTGTTTTGCTTGTGTAAATCTGGCTTACACCCGTTGTATTCGAACGTTAGAATCTATCACACCCGATCATAACATGGTGCTTCGAAACAATGAACCTTTGCAACGGTGCACAGTTAGGGGGAACACTTTCTTGAAATTTTATGAGGGATCATCTTATTTATGCTACCGTCGTTCTAAGAAAATAAGATGTAAAACATGATAAACATCACATGCAATCAAATAGTGACATGATATGGCCAATATCATTTTGCTCCTTTTGATCTCCATCTTCGGGGCAGCATGATCACCATCGTCACCGGCATGACACCACGATCTCCATCTTCGTGTCTTCATGAAGTTGTCTCGCCAACCATTACTTCTACTACTATGGCTAACGGTTTAGTAATAAAGTAAAGTAATTACATGGCGTTATTCGATGACATGCAGGTCATACAATAAATTAAGACAACTCCTATGGCACCTACCGGTTGTCATACTCATCGACATGCAAGTCGTGATTCCTATTACAAGAACATGATCAATCTCATACATCACATATATATCATTCTTCACATCCTTTTGGCCATATCACATCACACGGCACATGCTGCAAAAATAAGTTAGACGTCCTCTAATTGTTGTTGCAAGTTTTTTACATGGCTGCTATAGGTTTCTAGCAAGAACGTTTCTTTCCTACGCCAAAACCACAACGTGATATGCCAATTGCTATTTACCCTTCATAAGGACCCTTTTCATCGAATCTGATCCGACTAAAGTGGGAGAGACAGACACCCGCTAGCCACCTTATGCAACTAGTGCATGTCAGTCGGTGGAACCTGTCTCACGTAAGCGTACGTGTAAGGTCGGTCCGGGCCGTTTCATCCCACGATGCCGCCGAAACAAGATAATACTAGTAGTGGAAAGTAAATTGACAAAACCGACGCCCACAACAAACTTGCGTTCTACTCGTGCATAGAAACTACGCATAGACCTAGCTCAAGATGTCACTGTTGGGGATCGTTGCAGAAATTAAAAAAAATTCTACGCATCACCAAGATCAATCTATGGAGTAACTAGCAACGAGAGAGAGGGGAGTGCATCTTCGTACCCTTGAAGATCGCGAGATGGAAGCGTTGCAAGAACGCGGTTGGAGGAGTCGTACACGTAGCGATTCAGATCGCGGTCGAATCTGATCTAAGCACCGAACAATGGTGCCTCCGTGTTCAACACACGTGCAGCCCAGTGACGTCTCTCGCGCCTTGATCTAGCAAGGAGGAGGGAGAGGTTGAGGTAGAAGGCTCCAACAGCAGCACGACGGTGTGGTGGTGATGGAGTGGCAGTTCTCCGACAGGGCTTCGCCAAGCTCGTGCGGAGGAGGAGAGGTGTTGGGGAGGGGAGGGGCTGCGCCTTGGATGTGGTGCTGCACCCCTCCCTCCACCCCTCTATTTATAGGGAGAAGGGGAAAGGGGGATGGCCCCCTCTAGATGAGATCTAGAGGGGGGTGGCGGCCAAGGGGAAGGGGGCTTGCCCCCCAAGCAAGGGGGGCGCCCCCTTTAGGGTTCCCCCCCAACCCTAGGCACATGGGCCCTAGGGGGGTGGCACCCAGCGCACTAGGGGCTGATTCCCTTCCACCTACAGCCCATAAGGCCCTCCGGGGAAGGTGGACCCTCCTGGTGGACCCCCAGAACCCCTCCGGTGGTCCCGGTACAATATCGGTATACCCCCGAATATTTCCGGTGACCGTATGATGACTTCCCATATATAAATTTTCACCTCCGGACCATTCCGGAACTCCTCGTGATGTCTAGGATCTCATCTGAGACTCCGAACAACATTCGGTAATCACATACAAATCTTCCTTATAACCCTAGCGTCATCCAACCTTAAGTGTGTAAACCCTACGGGTTCGGGAATCATGCAGACATGAACGAGACAGCTCTCTGGCCAATAACCAACAGCGGGATCGGATACCTATGTTGGCTCCCACATGTTCCATGATGATCTCATCGGACGAACCACGATGTCAAGGATTCAAGCAATCCCGTATACAATTCCCTTTGTCAATCGGTACGTTACTTGCCCGAGATTCGATCGTCGGTATCACAATACCTCGTTCTATCTCGTTACCGGCAAGTCACTTTATCGTTCCGTAATGCATGATCTCGTGACCAACTACTTAGTCACATTGAGCTCATTATGACGATGCATTACCGAGTGGGCCCAGAGATACCTCTCCGTCATACGGAGTGACAAATCCCAGTCTCGATTCGTGCCAACCAAACAGACACTTTCGGAGATACCTGTAGTGCACCTTTATAGCCACTCAGTTACGTTGTGGCGTTTGGTACACCCAAAGCATTCCTACGGTATCCGGGAGTTGCACGATCTCATGGTCTAAGGAAATGATACTTGACATTAGAAAAGCTTTAGCAAACGAACTATATGATCTTGTGCTATGCTTAGGATTGGGTCTTGTCCATCACATTATTCTCCTACTGATGTGATCTCGTTATCAATGACATCCAATGTCCATAGTCAGGAAACCATGACCATCTGTTGATCAATGAGCTAGTCAACTAGAGGCTCACTAGGGACATGTTGTGGTCTATGTATTCACACATGTATTATGGTTTCCGGTAAATACAATTATAGCATGAATGATAGACAATTATCATGAACAAGGAAATATAATAATAACCATTTTATTATTGCCTCTAGGGCATATTTCCAACACCCACATCAGTTGGAGAGATCAGAAGTTTTCTTGGACTCGCAGGTTATTATCGGAGGTTTATTGAGAATTTCTCCAGGATTGCAAAGCCCATGACGGAGTTATTGAAGAAGGACACCAAGTTTAAATGGACGGAGGAATGTGAAGCTAGTTTTCTGGAGTTGTAGAAACATTTGGTTACAGCCCCAGTGCTGATTCTGCCAGACCAACGTAAGGATTACCAAGTATATTGTGATGCTTCACGTCAAGGACTTGGAGCTATACTTATGCAGAAAGTAAGAGTTGTTTCCTATGCCTCACGACAGCTTAAGCCTCATGAGCAGAATTATGCTATGCATGATTTGGAGTTAGCAGCCGTAGTGCATGCGCTGAAGACATGGAGACATTTTCTCATCAAAAACCATTGTGAGGTATACACGGATCATAAGAGTTTGAAATACATCTTCACGTAGAAGGAGTTGAACCTCAGGCAAAGGGGATGGTTGGAGCTCATCAAGGATTATGATATGAAATTGCACTATCACCCCGGAAAGGCCAATGTCGTAGCAGATGTGTTGAGCCGCAAGAGTTATGTTAACACGCTCATAACCGGAGGATTACCTAAGGAGCTAGCAGATGATCTTCGAGAGTTATGCTTGGAGATAGTTCCAAGAGGTTATGTTGCAGCATTGGAATTTAAGTCCACTCTTTTGAGTAAGATCAGAGAAGCCTAAAAGGCTGACAAGGAGATTGCTGAGATAAACAAAAGCATGAGTAAAGGAAAGGCTAAAGGATTTCGTGAGGATGAGCACGACACTTTATGGTTTGAGGATCGCAGATATGTGCCTAATGACCCCGAGATCAGGAAGTTGATTCCGCAGGAGGCCCATAATTCACCATACTCAATTCAACCAGGAAACACTAAGATGTATATAGATTTGAAGGAAATTTTCTGGTGGACGGGAATGAAGAAGGATATAGCTGAGTATGTAGCAGTATGTGCTGTATGTCGGAGAGTCAAGGCAGAGCATCAGAAGCCTGCCGGATTGCTACAACCATTTCCGATACCCGAATGGAAGTGGGATAAGCTTGGCATGGATTTTATCACTGGATTACCCAGGACTTGTTTAGGCTATGACTCTATCTGGGTTGTAGTTGATCGTTTGACGAAAGTAGCTCATTTCATCCCAGTGAAGACGACGTATACGAGTTCTAAGTTGGAAAAGGTATACATGACCAGGATCGTATGTCTGCATGAAGTTTCGAGGGTCATTGTATCAGATAGAGGAACCCAGTTTACTTCAAAGTTTTGGAATCAGTTGCATGAAACTTTGGGTACCATGCTAGATTTTAGTACAGCCTTTCATCCACAGACAGATGGACAGACCGAGAGAGTCAATCAGATTCTGGAGGACATGTTGAGAGCTTGTGCGCTAGATTATGGATCTAGTTGGGATGACAATTTGCCATATGCAGAGTTCTCTTATAACAACAGTTATCAAGCCAGTTTAAAGATGGCACCTTTCAAAGCTTTGTACGGAAGGAGGTGCAGGACACCGTTATCGTGGGATGAAGTTGGAGATCGACAGTTGTTCGGACAAGATTTAATCAAAGACTCTGAAGAGAAGGTTAAGTTGATTCGTGACAGACTCAAGGTAGCCTAGTCCAGGCAGAAGAGTTATGCGGATACTAAACGCAAGGAGATAGTTTACAAAGTTGGAGACGGAGCATATCTTCATGTGTCCCCGCTTCGAGGAGTTAAGCTTTTGGAGTCAAGGCAAAGCTAGCACCACATTTTGTGGGACCATACAGAGTTTTGGAATGCATGGCAGAAGTTGCATACAAACTAGAATTGCGAGAAGGATTGCCAGGAGTTCATGATGTGTATCACATTTCCCAGTTGAAGAAGTGCCACGTAGAGATGGCCGATATTCCTCTGAGAGACACAGTGCCACTGGAAGCAATTCAGTTAGACAGTGATTTGACCTATGAAGAGAAGCCAGTCAAGATTCTCGAGTTTTCCAGCCGAGTTACTCGCAGCAAGGTTATCAAGTTTTGCAAAGTTCAGTGGAGCCACCATACCGAGGAGGAAGCCACCTGGGAGCGAGAAGAAGATCTCCGTAGAGACCACCCGAACCTTTTTGCTGACCAACCCTAATCTCAAGGGCGAGATTCATCTTAAGGGGGGAAGGTTTGTAACATCCCATTTTTCAATTTGGATGTTATACATAGATCATCATATGCATATCATATTTATTCTTGCATTTTGCTGTGATCCTAGAAATCTTAAGCAACTCAAGGACCTAAGGAGAGAGTTGGAGCTTTCACAAAATTCATATTTGAATTTTGTTCCAATTTGAAGAAGGGATCAATTTGATTTTAATATTTTTCTCTCCAATTTTTTCCAATATTAAAAATATATGAGAGAAGATAATATGACTTCTTCATCCTGAGTGAAATATTGGAGAAAGAATTTTAAAATCAAAATTTTATTTTATTTGTATTTTATTTGCTATTTTATTTGAATTAGAAAAATATTGCATTTTTGAAAATTGCACCTTAGTCTAGAAAAATATTCATCTTGTCCTAAATATTAGGTTTGGAAGGTGAAAATTGTTTCTGAAATTTTTAGAATTTTTTATATATTTTATTAGGATTTTTCTTTTGAGCGTTTTTTTTAATTCTTTCCCGACCGACTAGGCCGAAGGCCGAGCCGAGCAGGCCGTCCCACTCCCGTGCTGCCTTCCTCCCGCGCGGGGAGACCAAGCCGCCGCCGCCGCCCGAGTCCGGCCGGGGCAACACTCCCGGTCTGACCCGGCGCCCCTTCCCCAAGCCGTGCCGCCCCCCTCCTATAAGTAGCCGCTGCCGCCGGCCCCTCTCCACCGCGTCCCGAACCGCGCCGCTAGCCACCGTAGCCCGCGCCGCTACCCGCCGCCGCTGCTACTGCACCGCCGCCCGCAAGGCGCCGCACTCCGCCGCCTTGCTCGTGCCACCGCAAGTCGTCGCCCTGCAGCTGCGAGTCGTCGCTGCCACCGCGCTGTCTCGCCGGATCCCGCCGTCGTCGCCACCAGCGATTTCTTTTGGTTAACTGGTAAAAACCCGATCCGGTTTTTCCCTCGGTTTTCTTCGGTTTAGTTTTTTTATGGTCTTTCTCTCGGTTTTCCGTTCGGTTCTAATTAGCGGAGGTTCGTTCGTTAATCTGCGGTAGAAAACGTTTTCGTTCGTTAGGGTTTCGTAGTGAACATTCGCTTGTTAGGTTTTTCTTTCTATTTTTATCTTTGGCCAAGGACCTACCCACAAATAGTTTTATAGCGATTTAGCCCCTGATCTTTACACTAGCATAACTTTTTACTCGTTTATCCACCTTAGATGAAACTAGCGCCTAAATCTTCGTATCATTCTGTTCTTTCCAGTTAACCAACTTAAACATGATTTTGGTACTTTAAAATCTGAGTTTAGTCCAGATTAGTAAACGATCTTATTTCGTTCGTATTTTGAGTTTCGTTGCTTCGTTTGAGTTGAATCTTTTTGCAAATCGTAGCTATCACATGTACCTACTGTTGAGATCTAATTCACATGATAATATTGCTGTTAGGTTTGACTTTTGTTAGTTTAAGCCATTTGCTTGTTTTGTGTTTGATTTGGATCTTTTCTCGGTTGTTCTCGTGTTTCGTTTGAGTGATTGCTTATGTATGCTATTGCCTGTCTACGCTAGATTACCCGAAGAGCGAAGCTTGTTACTACGAATCTCTAGAGTTTGCAGATCATCAGCAAGGCAAGTTACACTTTGATCATACTCTTGTATACCCAGTTTTACTATGCATTAGTTCTGCCCTCGAATATTTGCATGAGTAGGATTGGGAACATGTGGTTTTGGTCGTAGTACTTGAGGTAGGAACCTAATACCTTTTGATCACCATGGTAATATATGTTATGCTTATTTAATGCTTAGCAATGCTCGTAGATGGGGATTGGATCGTGATTCACACATGGAAGTTTGAGAGTTATTTAATCATGGATAACATTTAGGTGGCAACTTTAATATACATCTGGGTGGATTGGTTGAGGCACCTGGGGAACCTAGTGTTGCCTGTTTTTGGAAATCTCAGAGTACCCGTGTGATTATCCTATGGAATGCCACCTAGGCCCAAAGGGATCATAAGATTAGTCATGCTAGAAACTTCCGTGTGCAGCCACAAGCCATTATGGGCTCTGGCATAGTTGAGTAAGTTGCGTGAGCTATTGAAGAGGTGGAGTAGCAGATGTAGGGGAAAGTAGGTGTATCGGTCCGCCCAGAGTAGAGAGTAAATGCTTCAGAAAGACTATGTCTCGATCATCCGATCATGGATGCGGTCGAGTTTTGTGAGGAAAAGTGTGTAAACCTCTGCAGAGTGTATAAACTAATCATGGTTAGTCGTGTCCCCGGTTATGGACATCTTGAGTATCTAGTACTTGAAACTATTGATGTGATCTCATCATGTTACTTTAATTAATTTGATTTGGGATAATGATGATACTTTTAATTGGGATTTGAGTTGGGGTTACCTTCTCAAATAATGGGAAACTTGGGAGTAGTTAAATAAATTTATTCCTTTGTTGTAGGGAAAAACTAGATTTATGCAAAATCATGAAACTTACAGCCTACACCAGCCAAATATTGCATGTAGATATAGTTCTTGCACTTCATTACTTTACAGTGTAACTCTGCCAGCATATTCAGTGTGCTGACCTACATGGCTGTAACGTTTCATGTTGTAGACTAATCAGACGATGAATTAGGTGCGATAGGTCGTTGTTTTGCACTCAGCTATGTCGTTGGAGTTGATGGACTCATTTACCTTTGAAGCTTCTGCAGTTATTTAGTTTAGATGGCCTTCAGCCATGATATTTTTGTGTAATCACACTCTTTATGAGGACTCGATGTAATAGGTGTGTGATTGAAACTCTGTTATAATTCCTCGAGTACTGTGCGTGTCAGCATTACCGGTCCAGGGATGACACTGATGCATAGAGACTTGACCGTTTAAGGTATGGTCGCTACAGCATCATCCCTTCCTCTTCGGGGAAATACCAACGTAGTTCAAGCCGCAATCAAAAGGAATATCTGGCACTATTGCCGGGGAGGATCAAGTCAAGATAGTCTCCCGACAACTTGCCAATTTCTGGCGCCGTTGCCGGGGAGACATCATCAACATATACCAGGTTACTAATCACAAATCTCATCTCCTTGCAATTTACATTATTTTCCGTTTGCCTCTCGTTTTCCTCTCCCCCACTTCAAATTTTTTGGCCTTTTTATTCGTCCTCTTTTTCATTCGTTGTTTTCTCGTCAGATATGTTTTTTAGTGCAATCTTGTTGCGTAGTCACAATGACTCAAGAGAACACCAAGTTGTGTGATTTCTCCAATACCAACAACAGTGATTTTATTAGCACTCTTATTGCTCCTCCCGTCACTAGTGCAGAGTCTTGTGATATTAATGTCGCTTTATTGAATCTCGTTATGAAAGATCATTTTTCCCGTACTCCTAATGAGGATGTCACGTCCATCTTAACACATTCATGGAATTATGGAATATGCAAAAGAAAAAAGATGTGGACAATGATATTGTGAAGTTAAAATTATTCCCATTTTCTTTAGGAGATCATGCAAAAAAATGGTTTTCTTCTTTGCCTCGCAATAGTATTGACTCTTGGGATAAGTGCAAAGATGCTTTTATTACTAAATATTTTTTGCCCGTGAAAATTATTTCCCTTAGGACGCAAATCATGAATTTTTATTCCTGAAAAAATTATTGTTTATAACTTTTTATTTTTAATAATGTTAATTACATTAATAACCTTAGGTAGTTTAAACGATACTTTTGTCCTGAATGCAAATGACATACACATAAAGGTAATGTTTATCTAAACATTTTGATCTCTAATTTGCATTTTTCTGAGTTCATATCAATTTGTTATGAATTTTCATAGTATTTATCAAATGGTCAAAGGGCATTCGGGCGACCCCAAAGGAAAATCTAAGGGCAAAACTGAGCAGAGTCAAAAAGTAAGGGCAAAACCCGTGGGTAGGTTCCAACCAGGGGCAAAAATGCATTTGTCCTAAGATTTTGTCATCTCAGCTCACTTAGCAAATGAAATCTCACAAGGATTTGTAAGGAATTAACAGAAAGATTTGCAATGAATCTACAATAGTATCACAGATGAAAAACAGAAAGGATAAAAGAGATCAAGGTGAAGTTTTTTTTGTTTTAGAGAGAGACAAAATAGCAAAAAAAATGCAAATAGAAAAAGCAACTGAGCAAAAGAACATTAACAAACTTCATCTAGAAAGGGTCAGCGACAAAGTCACCTATGTTACAGTATATTGACTGATGAGTCAAGTGATAACACTTGATCGTAGGCCATACTCATCGTTTAAGCTCAAAATGGGGTTACCATTTTTTGTTTAAGCATTTTGATGTATTGACACCTTGTTGAGTTGCTTTGACTCATGACTTGGGGCAAATCTTCTCTAAGATGGAATGACATACCATGGGTTGTGGTGTTGATCTTGATCATGTAGGTGAACTTGTGTTGGATGCTCAAGGTTGATGTTGTCCATCAAGATTTGGGAGCACCACTAGTAGTTTGAGTTCATCTTCCTACATGGTTAGTCTTGCAAGGAAGAGCACTTGTGTATCCAAAATGACAATCATGAAATTTTTCATATAAAGATAGTCAAAGGATATGTTGAGTGAGTTCATGCTTCCTTGTATTCAACAACCATATCATAGGAACTTTGTTTGAGCATATATCATAGGAACTTGATGATATAGAGATTGCTCAAAATGTGAGTGACTTGCAATCTCATAGATTTGGGTTCATCCAAGTACCTACAAGGGTTAGGTAACATGCAAGGGTACTAATATAGATCCAAGACATATGATCATCATCATCATAAGAGACATATCAAGGATTAGTCATAAAAGGTTCATGCCTTGCATGTATCAAAATGGAGTTTCTACTCCAAGTTTGAGGAATCAATGATATTCAATTCACCTCCCAAATGGCCAAATACTTTCTCATCAAGCGGTTTGGTGAAGATATCCACCAATTGTTTATCGGTACGAACATGCTTAAGATTGATGTCTCCTTTAGCAACATGATCTCAAATGAAATGATAACGAACTTCTATGTGCTTAGTTCGAGAGTGTTGCACGGGATTGTGAGCAATCTTAATAGCATTTTCATTGTCACAAAGCAATGGAACATGTTTCACATGTATCCCATGATCCTTAAGGGTTTGGGTCATCCAAAGTAATTGAGCACAACATGATCCGACGGCAATGTATTCCGCTTCGGCAGTGGATAAGGATATCAAGTTTTGTTTCTTGGACGACCAAGACACAAGGGGTCTACCAAGAAATTGGCAAGTACCCGAAGTGGACTTTCTATCAACTTTGTCACCGGCATAGTACGAACTGGAGTAGCCAACAAGATAAATGACCTCTTAGGATACCAAATGACAAAGTTTGGTGTGTGAATTAAGTATCTCACTATCCTTTTCACGGCCTTAAGATAACACTGTTTAGGGGCCTCTTGATAACGTGCACACATGCACACTTAGCATAATATCAGGATGGGAGGCACATAGATATAACAATGAAACAATCATAGAGCGGTAAACCTTTTGGTCAACCGGTTTGCCATCCTTAGTCAAGTCAAGATGTCCACTAGTAGGCATTGGTATACTTTGTTTGAGAAACAAACGTACCTTCCTTAGTTTTCTTGATTTGCAAACCAAGGAAAAATTTGAGTTCGCTCATCATAGACATCTCAAACTTCTCCGACATTAGCCTTCCAAACTTTTCACTAAAATGGGGGTTAGTAGTACCAAATATGATATCATCCACATAAATTTGGCACATAAATAATTCACCATTAACCTTTTAGTAAAAAGTGCAGAATCAATCTTTCCAATTTCAAAACCTTTTTCAATAAGAAACTTGGTCAAGCATTGATACACTGCTCTAGGAGCTTGTTTAAGACCATAAAGAGCTTTGTGAAGTTTGTAGACATGATTAGGTTTCTTAGGATTGACAAAGCTGGGAGGTTGCTTAACATACACCTCCTCCTCAATTTCTCCATTAAGAAAAGCACTTTTAATCTACATTTGGTATAAAGTGATATCATGGTGATTGGCATAAGCAAGTAAAATGCGTATGGACTCAAGTCTAGCAACGGGGGCATATGTCTCACCATAGTCCATACCTTCGACTTGAGTGTAGCCTTAAGCGGCGAGACGGGCCTTATTGCATACAACTTGTCCACATTCATCTTGCTTATTCCGAAGCACCCATTTGGTTCCAATGACATTGTGATTGTCATCTGACTTTTCAACCAATGTCCACACTTGATTCCTCTCAAAGTTGTGTAGCTCTTCATGCATAGCATTCACCCAATCCGGATCCTTGAGAGCTTCTTCAACCTTCATAGGTTCAACACTAGAAATGAATGAGTAATGTTCACAAAATTTAGCCAAACGAGTTTTAGAGCGAGTAATTCTCTCGGTTTGAATATCATCAAAGATTTGTTCGATGGGATGGTCTCTTGTGACTCTTGCTCTAACTCGTGAGAGCTTTTGTTTGGGTTGGGGTGGAACATCCTCTTCATTGTCTTCTTCTTCATTGTTGTTGGTGTTGTTGTCCTCTTGTGGAGGTGGAGAGGGAGGTTGAGTTGGTTCGTCTTGTTGTACTTCCTCATTTTCTCCGTCTTGACGTGTCCCACTTGTGGATGCCTCAAATTCAACTTGTGGTTAACCTTGATGTGACGTTGAGGCTTCCACTTGAATGGAAGAGGTACTCTCCTTCACCTCCGTTGGGCGAATCTTGCCAATAGACAAATCTTGGATTGCTTCCGAGGGATATTTTGTCACCTACATCAATTGGCAATTGCTCTACTTGCAAGCCGTTAGATTCATCAAACTTCACATTTACCGTCTCTTCAACCTTTCGGGTGAAATCATTGTAGACACGGTAAGTCTGAGAGTTTGAGCTATAACCGAGTAGGAAACCTTCATGAGACTTAGGAGCAAATTTCGAGCGACGATGCTTACCAAGAATGTAACACTTTGAGCCAAATACTTGGAAGTATCCAACTTAGGATTTGTTACCGGTGAGAAGCTTGCCGTCTTGCCGAGAAGCTTGTGAAGATAAAGACGATTCGTAGCATGACCAGCTGTCTCAACCGCTTCCGCCCAAAAGTGTCTTGGCGTTTTGTATTCGTCAAGCATCATTTTTGCCATCTCGATAAGTGTCGGGTTCTTCGTCTCAACAATTCCATTTTGTTGAGGCGCGTACATAGCCGAGAATTCATGTGAAATACCTTCTTCGTCAAGAAAGGTATCCACATTGGCATTCTTGAACTCTATTCCATTGTTGCTTCGAACCTTCTTGATCTTCACTTCAAATTGGTTTTGGGACTTCCTAGCAAAATTCTCGAAGATATTTTTGACCTGTGATTTATCATCAAGAAAGAACACCCACTTAAATATTGAAAAATCGTCAACAATGACCAAACCGAACGAGTTACCACCGAGGCTCTTGTAGGCATTGGGACCAAAAAGATCCATATGAAGTAGATCAAGCGGTGTTCTCGTGGTCATGATGTTCTTCATGGGATGACTTCCTCCAACTTGTTTTCCTACTTGACAAGCAATACAAAGTCCATCCTTCTCAAATATGACATCTTTAACACCAAGGATATGATCACCTTTAATAAGCTTATCAAGATTTCGCATGCCCGCATGGCCTAACATTCTATGCCATAACCATCCTTTAGAAGATTTACACTACAAAAAAAATACACTTCCGTGATGATACGTGTTTGTCACAGTAGGTCGCGTTTTTTGTCATGCATGTACATCCACGACAAATTTATGATAGAATCAAGATAGTCCTACATGTGCTGTCGTAGAAGTGTTCCATCACATTACCAAAATTATCATCACGGAAGTGTCCACTTCCATGACGATAAATCGCGCGTCACAGAAGTTCTTTCGTCAAGGGTGACCGACACGTGGCATCCACCGTAACGGAACGCCGTTAAGCTATCAGGTCGGGTTTTGGATCCGATAACCCGTTAACAGCCCCGACCAACGGGCATTTTCCACGTGTAAAATCATCATTGGCTGGAGGAGACACGTGTCGGCTCACCGTTGGGACAGATGTCATCCACTCATTGGACAGAAGGCGCCTATGACACGTGGACACGTGCCACGGCCCAACAAAGGCCCATTCCTGTGAAAAGGCCGGCCCATTTGACTTGGTCAAAAGGTGGTGGGCCGGCCCATGCAAAGCCTGTTAACGGCATGTTCGCATATAGCCCATTTACAGCCCGCTAACCCCAGGCCCGTTACGCTCTATCTGAATTAGGCCCAGTAGCGTCATCTGGGCCACCCTATATGATTCCAGCCCATTTTCACTTCTGGCCCATGTATGGCCCATGACGTCTTTCGGCCCATATGAGGCCCTATGTAACTCTTGGCCTATTAACGGCCCGTGGTGAAACTGGCCCGTAATGAACAGTGTATTACTTTACACCCATTAACGGCCCGTGGTGAAACTGGCCCGTAATGAACAGTGTATCACTTTATACCCATTAAGGGGCTGTTATTTCGTTGGGCCATTTCCAGCCCATGTTATCTTTCGGCCTTCTCAGAGCCCATTTATTCTTGGGCTCATTTCCAGCACTCGTTTACTTACGGCCCGTTACTGTCATTTTCTGCTTATGGGCCAAATTCAGCCCGTGGTTACAGTCGGCCCGTTTGTGGTCCGTTAACACGTTGGGCCGTTTTCATAGCGTCATGAAATACGGCCTATTAACGACGGCCCGTTATGGTCGGCCCATGAACGGATGATTCCAACTCTAGCCCGTTTACGACCATAATGCGGCCTGTTATTGGCCCACATTTGGCCAATCAATCACTGCCCGTATAAGGCCCATTGATGATACGGCCTGTAGAAGGCCCATTGTTTCTGCGGCCCGTAGAAGGCCCATTGTTTCTACGGCCCGTGGAAGGCCCATTGTTTATACGGCCCGTAGAAGGCCCACTGTTTCTACGGCCCGTAGGTGCAGTGTCACTATAGTAAATATTAGCCCATGGTTATTGTGGCCTAGTTTTAAAAAATAGGTTGTTGCGACCACTAGCAAACCGCAGAAAAAGAACTGCACTAACTACAAGCAAACAAATAAACAAGACAACAAGGAAATAAATAAGCAAGCAACTTACACTAGGCTATCACGGCTATTACACATATTACATCCACTGGGCATCAAAGTTCGCCACCAGTGCAAATATAGGGAACACAGCAGCATATAAACGTCGAGCAAAACAAGTCCAGAACTGAAACCACTTCAGAAGAGCTCAAGAAACAATATCCTGGGTACCCATAATGTTGGCAAGATGCTTAGCAAGCTTATTAACTTTCTCTTGTTTGGCGCTTAAGTCCTCCAGCGCCTGCTGTTGCACCAGAAAGTATGCATCTGAATTCTGCAGGGACTTCCTCAGTCCTTCGGCTTCCTGTCGCATAACATCTGATCGATGTCTTTCAACTTGAAGTTGAGACTCAAGATGCCGAGCTGATTCAGGCAACGAGTTCAAAGAGCTGGTGCCAGTAGTGGTAGCCAGTAACTCAAACACTACATCAAGACAACACTTTGGGGTTGTCTCAGTGTCCTCAATATAGTTTTTATCAGCTTTCTTGGAGACCAACAGGGATGTCTCACTATCTTGAACCTTATCTGCATTACTTTCTTTACCATTGCATAACAGGGTACTCTTCTCCAATATTTTATCCGTGTTCTAAAAGGGAAACAAACAAACACATCTCAGGTTTACAATGTAGTATATGAAACTCATTTTGGTAAACCAGTTTAGTAATAAGGTGGACAGGATAACATCATGAAACAAACATATATCTATGTAGTATGGTCACTGTATGGTCTATATCATTCTAGTTTATGTTGCCAAATCAAGATAGATACAGTTCGAATCATATCTATTTAAGACAAAGCAGCATAGACAAAAAATAAGTGTGGGAAACTACACAGCAATAACAACACTTGTAATGTGCATGGCATGAGAACATAACTATTTATTCAATTGAAACTGAAATCAACATAGAGCAAGTTACAACAGCAAACAGCCAAACACATTGAAGAAACAGGTTTAAAACATACCTGTTGCGCCATTGGAGTTTCAAATGCATCCTTCAAATTTGAAATTGGTTGGTATCAGTAAATACAGTGATGCAAGAGCAAAGTAGTATGAACCATAGCTACGGAACCTGACCTGAGAACAATTCTTCTTCTGCTTTAAGCGTTGACTTCGGTTCGGAGTGGTGGTCCTCATGATTTGGGCACTATAGTTGCCTTACTAACTGCTCGTGTTTGGGTGCTCTGTGGTGGAGACGGTGTTGTGTCAACGGGAACTGGGTGTCTATCTGCTAGGGTTGGGGTTAGAAGGGGTGTAGCTGGTTCTCTGTCCAACTGGGTAGGGGTACAATCTGCATGAGTGTGGGTTATGTGTGGTGGGGCTGATTCTTGGGCAAGTACAACCGTGGTTCTATCTGCATCGACAGGTAGCATGATCTTTTCTGAAGACTGTGTTTTTACTCCCACAGATACTGCCATCACTCCCTCCAGTTGAAATGGCTGGTAAACAAGAAAAGTAATTGAATGTATAGACATTGTAAGCTAGACAGGTGTAATGGATAGTAGGGAAGAAAACAGGGCATGAAATAATTCACATTTATGTTGTCTAAGCAAACAGAATAGCAGGACATAATTTCACATATATGATGGCTAATTAAACAGGATAACATGACACAATTTCACATGTATGATGGCTAACTAAACAGGATAGAATGACATACTTCAAAATATGATGACTATGTAAACAGGATGACATGATATAACTATACGATGTGTCTATTAAAGTGGTTGGCATGCCATAAATCACAAACATGCCGTCGATGGAAACATGATGGCATGATATAATTCACGGATAGAATGACATAATTTAAAATATGATGACTATGTAAACAGGATGAGATGATATAACTATATTATGTCTTTAGAAAATGGGTTGGCATGCCATAATTCAGATACATGTTGTCTATGTACACATCATGGCATGACATAATTCAGATACCCTGCCAAGTTTGAGCATACACCTCAGGGGGATAATAGGACTGGTCATCTGCCTCTGAATCCTCCTCTGAAGAGCTATCTATAACCAGCAAGATATCTGCTTCAGCAGGTAGCATTATCTACTCTGAAGACCTTGTTTTCACTCCAGATTTCTCCATTACCAATTCAAATGGCTGATGCACAGGAAGAGTAGTTGAATATACAAACATTGTCAACAAAAGCATTGAGAAATACAAAAAAAGGACGGCATGATATAATTCACATATATGACGCTTGCCTAAACAGCATGGCATTGCATAATTCACATACATAATGCCTTGCAACAAGATAACATTGCATAATTCACATATATAATGTCTTGCAACAAGATGGCATTGCATAATTTACATATATGGTAATTAGACACTAAACAGGTGGCATTCACACAAAGCATGTCTAAACTAAGCAAATGGCATAGCAATGCAAGATACCATACGCACGATATGAGTAACATAACCCTGCCAAGTTAGGGCATGCACCTCAGGGGGGAAATATGACTGGTCATCTGTCTCTGAATCCTCCTCTGAGGAGCTATCGGTAACTCGCAAGACATGCGCTTCATCAGATAGCATTGTCTACTCTGAAGACCTTGTTTACACTCCAGATTTTTCCATGACTGTGCCGAATGGCTGATGCACAGGAAGAGTAATTGAATGTACTAAAATTGTTGACAAATTTAAGACATAATAAAAAATGATGGCATGAGATAATTCACATATAAGATGACTGGCTAACCAGGGGGGCATTGCAAAATTCACATATATGATGCCTGGCTAGACAAGATGGCATTGCATGATTCACATATACGATAAAGAAACAAAACAGATGGCATTGACACAAAGCATGTCTAAACTAAGCAGATGACATCTTTAATGTATACAGTAAGCAATGCAAGGCACCATATGCATGGTATTACCAACATCAGCATGCCAAGTTAGAGCGAAGACCTCATGGGGTAAATAGGAGTGGCCTTCTCCTTCTGAATCCCCCTCAGAAAAGTTATCTTCCTCTGGATTACGATCCGAAATGGGTGGAGGGGGGGCTGCCATTGCGCCCACCATGGAATGACGTCTGCATGAAATTTTATTGCCACACAAGGCTCGTCTCTTTTGCTCTACATGATCAGTTCCATTGTGTACAATAACTGGCATGCATAGGAATAAAACATAGTGAGATTATGTAAGGAGTGCATGCACAAATCCAGAGTGATGGTAGCAAACTGTGGATAGACCCAAAACCAATGATAGCAGGCAGATAATAGCTTTAGTTAAAAATACAGATAATGGCTCCTTTAATGTTTGTTTGCACCCAACATGAAACTCATAGTAGACACCGGAGATTAACCAGATAGTAGACAGATAGTACTGATTGCTGCCCCAATATGTACCCCACAACCATTTAAAAACTCAAGTTTCAGCATTAGTTTGGACCTGACTCGGAGTCTAATAGGTGAACACGACGATAATGTAGCATGTCATCATATTAAGCGATGCATAACGTAAGCAGACACGGAAGAGTGCGACCTCTCTTGCGGACCCGTATAGTACTCAAGGTCATCTGCTCAGTTGATGATGGTAATGCAGTTGTCGTGGCTGCCGGCGGCGGGGAAGAAGATCTGAGGCGGCGAAAGACAGTCTGGAGAGTGGATCCCTGCTGTGGTGAACCCTTCCGTCGTTGGAGCAGCTGAGCTGGGGTGGAACATAGCGCCGCAGGAGTAGGACAAACCACACAAGGTTTTCTTTGACACATATCTGTAACAGAAGTAATTGAGTAAGGGCTTGTTTGAATTTGAGGATTCTAACAATGCAGGGATAGGAAATAGACAGGAATAGGATAGGAATGCACGTGCAAAACAGAGAATTTAAAAACACAGGATTTCTGCCAATCTGGGTGTTTGATTCACAACAATTGGAAGATCACAGGATGCAAAAAAGCATGGTGAGATTAAGTCAAACCACAAGAAAATGTACGGTTATAATGCTATTATGCGACTATCTCTTAGTCTTGTGCTTGATGAATAGGAATATGAAAAGGAGGAGAAGTGGAAATTAGAATTCCTACGGTTTTTCTTTCAAGGAGACACTAAAGGAACAAATCCTACAGTTTTCCTTTGCTCCATTCCTTTGCACCAAATTCATGAAAAGTAGTACCATAGGAAACTTTCCAATTCCTATGTTTTTCATTCACTTTTCCTTTCAAGCACTGGCGATTCCAGTAGGCAGGCTTGAGCAAGGAAAATCCTACACTAAAAAATGTTTTTGTGCTACTTCTATTACTTTGGACCCAGGCCACTGTCATACTAGCTCAACTCCCAGGCCCATCGACAAATGCACAGCTCAAACGCACAGAGATAAATAATGATGGCGTTCAAGAGAGTCCATCACGGATAGCTAAGTTGCCTGGTACCTCACTACTTGTCATATAGTAGGATAAAATAATCATAGTTCCCATTACTACGAGTGCTCAGTGGACAATACATATTACATGTAGAGTAAAAAAGAGATGCAACAAGTGTACAACCTCTTTGGCGAAGCCATGTCGATCTCAGCGTGATTGGGTTGGCCGGTGAGGATGCTCCGGCTGACTTTGCTGTCGGAGGAGGGGAAGAAGATCTTAGGCATCTGGAGATGGAGCCCGAGGTACTGCTCCGCTGTGATGGAGGGTTTCGTCGTTGGAGCAGCTCCGGTGAGTTGTACGACGCTGAGGCTGAAGCAGGACAAGAGAGACAATGAACAACATTAACCTGAGTGGAATTCTAATAGCATCTCTAATACATGATGTAAAATACATAACCACAAAGTGTTAGATGTAAAATATATTAGCCGCTCATCTCTGAACTTAACTGTCGAAACTGAACCTAACTATCGAAACTGAACCTAACTGTCAAAACTGAATTTTGCTGTCAAAACTGAACGCACTAGCAAGGTGAGGCTACACGTCAGTCGATTTTGCATCCGTTGGATACGAAATCAAGGGCCTGCGGTTCATCTTCAACCTCCACCCCCCCCCCCCCCCTGAGCCACCAGCCACCACCGGCCAAACAGCAGCCCCCCGCCGCCCATGGCCGGCGGTGCGCCACCCCGCCTGCCCCGAAAACACTCCCCACCGCCGGTCCGCTGCCGCCCCGGCCATCCCTCTAGGCCCCCCTGTGTCGAGCTTTTTCTCCGGCGATCCCCACGCCACCGCCCCGCCAACGCCCCACCACCGCCGGCGACCACCGCCCCCACCTGAACCCTAAGATAGATAGTGGAGTACCTCTCCGGCGAGCCCCCCTCCCCACTGCGGCTGGTTCTTCCTTCACCGCGGCGAGCCCACCCCTTGGAAATCGACTGACCCAAAAGTCGATTCAGTCGACTGAAGTGTAGCCAAATCGGAGCAGCATCGCAAGCAAGAGCAAGAGCGAGAGCAGCAGCGCGAGCAAGAGCAATAGCAAGAGCAGACCAGGCAGGGGACCGAGAGCAAGAACAGAGCAGCAGCGCGAGTGAGAGCTACAGCAGCAGCGGCTCCTACTGATGTGGACATCGCCGTCGAGGGAGCGACGCCGTGGAGGAAGTGGCTGGCGATGCCGTCGTGGATGGAGCCACGCCGTGTCGGCTCGGGACTGAGCGCCGGCAGCACCGTGAGATCAAATCAAGAAGAAAATGCGGCGATTAGTGTACAACCTCTTTGGTGGCGCCGATTAGGCCGCAGCTTCATCCAATGAAACGGTGATGATGATGCTCTTCCGGTGGTGCAGGTGAAGACGGCGGTGTGGGAATGGAGGTGGCGCGAAAGATGAGGGGAACATCGGGGCAGCTCCTTGGAGGTGGAGGACGGGGTGGCTGAACCGGCGGGACAATGAGATCGACAATGGATCCTCATCTGGTACGGTGGATGAGGGACATCGAGGTGTTGTTGTGGACGACGTCGTCGGGTAAGAAGCTCCGGCTGGGTGGCGGATGGAGCAGGGTGTGGGGTTTCGTCGCGGGTTTTTGTGGCCTCATTGTACGAATGGGTGGGCGGATGGGATGGCAGTGGGGAACCGTGGCTTAGAGGCGCGCTTGTCCAAAATGTGGGGTAAGTTACGGAAGTACCTCCCACCGATTTGAGGCGGTTCTTTCGGTTCAGCGGTACCACGGGCATTTCGCGTGTCGGGATTTCACAGGAGGTGGGAGTTTTCGCACGCGTTGTAATTTCAGAATATCAAGGCGCGGGTTGAGATGGAGGGAGTTGTCGGAGCAGAACGAGACAAAGATATATCTTAAATATTTCAGGCTAACAAGGCGCGGGTTGAAGAGGCGGGAGTTTCGCAGCACGATAGACAGAGACGCTAGCTTCAATTTTCGGCATAACAAGGCGCGGCTTGAAATTTCAGAAGAACAAGCTTAATGTGTACCCAAAAAAAGACAATTTGCACCTTAACACGCACAACACACACACAAATACCATTTAGACTAGAGTAAGGTACACGTGCATTGCACGCATGAGATTTGGCAACCAAAATATGAATAAATACCACATTATAGCATGCAAGCTTTGAGTCATATATGCATGATGTAGATGTTTGTTTAATTCTTATAGTTCATTTCATTCAAAATCATCTAGTTTTTATAAGAAAGCTAATCTATTTTAAGATTCATGGAATTGTGCGTCGTAAGACATAAAGTAAAAACAAATAATGGCAAATCATGTAGAAAAACATTTGGGCAATTATGATACGGAAGATTCTAGAACAAATAAGAAGTGCTTGTGTTTTGATGTTTGTGCATTATGCTTAAGTTCAACCATCGAGTCTTTTAGATTATACATGTGGCGAAATCTGGTGGAATCTAGATGATATCCAACGGCCAATTGTGCTCAAATTTGCCATCTTTGGACCTTCGGATTTGCCTCATCCAACGACCATCTTTCAAAGTTAAAGTTACCCGCTCACAATATAAAAAAATATAATATAATATATATAGGGGTATAGATATAGATATGCGATGCGAAAGCCGCCCATCATCTCCAATTACATGCACGGAGGTGACATGGGCAAATGATGTCTGCCATCGGTATCTCAACTTCAAATCAGTCTGACCTTGTTCAATGTGTATACATTACAACATGCTCATTTCCAAAGCACACCGTGCAGATCTCCGTTATATTCATGCATGCATGGGTTTCAAACATTAGGATCTCTTATTCAAATATTTGAATTCAACTTTACATTGATTATGACCTCACCTATTCTTTTACACCCACACAGTAGCCTTCTCTTTATAATTGTACCACTAACTTTCTCTCGTGCATGCATGCACACACACTACGAGTCGGCATTATCTATCGCACGCATGCAATCTTTTTCTTCAAGTCGGTCTCCCATGAAGGCACACACCCACACACATCCCCCTCTCCCTCATACCGGGCATTCTTTATCTCTCACGCGTGCATGCACAACGATCGATGTTCCTCTATGTATGTGTGTATATAGCTAGGTCTTTCATAGTTTTTCACACAAACCGATCAATTGATATATCCAGTGAGGTCTGACCCTCTTTCCCACGTCCACATCGATCAATCTATACCTCTCCCACGTCCACATCGATCAATCTATACCTCTCTATATAGCCAATACACCCACATTAATTATATATCCAACGTCCCCCTCTCATCATCCATGCCTTCCGCTTCATCTCTCAAATGCGTGCACAATGGCGAAGACAGGGGGCAGTAAGGGCCCTGCCCCCCCCCTAACATCACTATCTATCGAGGCTAATATGAATGTGATCATTAGACAATTGCTGTTAAAAAGGTTTAATTTCATGAATTGACCCTCCTCGTAAAGGATTAGCATTGCTTGGCCCCTAGCTCATTTATTTTTCATGGCTCCGCCACTGGGTGCAATAGCTCACGTGTTCGCCCCCTCTCTCTAAATATCGATCTCGCACTTGTGCATTCCTTCATAGTCTCCCTCCACTCGGCCCCTCGCACCATCTTCTAGCCCCCCACCGGATTTTGCCACATGTACAATCTAGCAGACTCCATGGTTGAACTTAAGCATAATGCACAAACCTCAAAACAACAGTGGTTCTCTTTTGTTCTAGAATCTTCCATATCATAACTGCCCAAACTTTTTTTCTAGTTGAATTTCCATTATTTGTTTTTACTTTATGCTTTACAATGCACAATTCCATGAATCATAAAATAGATTAAGGGCTTCTTTGATTCAAAGGATTCTCAAAGGAATTTTGGAGGATTCTAATCATTAGGAATTTTTCCTATCTTGGTTGTTTGATTCGTAGGATTGTAAACCATAGGAATTTTTCCATATGATTCATTTGCACTAGATTTCATAGGAAACATCCCATCCACTCAAACCTCTTTGAAAGAATTCTGCGTTTTTTCTATGCACAATCAAACACTCGTACAATCATGTAGGATTCAATACGACATTCCACTATAATCCCATGTTTTTCCTATTCACGCGTTCTTAGCTTTTTTATAAAAACTAATTTGATTTTGAATGAGATGAACTATAAGAATTAAATGAAGGGCTACATCATGCATATATGACTAAGAGCTTACATGCTATAGTGTGGTATTTATTCATAATTTGGTTGCGAAATCTGATGCGTGCAATGCACGTGTAAATTACTAGTACTTCGAGTATGTGCAAAACACGTAAATTAGAATACCAATGGCACGCTACATAGTGTCTCTCTTACAGTTTATGAAGCCACGTGGGACATGTGGAGGCGTTGTCGCGACCTCCTTGCGTGGATTGATCACAGTGACGTGCTGCTGGTTCCAGAAGAATGTACTCGTCCTCCCTGAGCCATACTGGCGGTACATGCACGAAGCGAAGATGTGCACGCATGCCACGCAAGCACTCATTCCCTCGCACGCACACGCGGGTACACGGGCGGACTCAATTTTGTACCAAGATCCACCCCATGTGATAATTTGACGCGTGTAAAGTTGTTCACTTCATTGATGGTCAATTAATACAGCGCATGCAAATTGAGTAGACGTGAGGGCGGAAGAAAGACATTATTACTCCACTGCGCACATGCGAGTAGTTAAATCGTGGGTTGCTAGTAGTACTTCCATTGGTCTCCTTCGTATTTTGTGCCAATTTTTGACAGTAATAGTCTACTTGAAATTTATGTTCCACTAAACTCATCGGGAGCCGTTTCGGGCCTCGAAACCAAAACCATCAATTAATCTTTACCTTGTTCCCATCACATTCGAAAGCCTGATCACACCTACTAGTACTACGTACCAAACCTGAACGTGTTCCCACTATGCAGGTATTAGTACTACTAGTACTAGTACTTAGGTTATAAAAAGGGGAACTACCTAACCGAAAATTACTCTACCTTTCCTCCTCATAAGTGCTTCTTCTTCGTCCGTCTTTGCCATGGCCGGTGAGCAGAGCTCTAGGTCAAGAACTACTCATAACAAGGGAGCGGCAACCAAGGCTGCGGAAAAAAAAGAGAGGGCTCGCCGCCACGCAGAGACCTCGAAAGATCTCTCACAGGCAGGCGATGGCTGCGAGGAGCGCCCTAGCCGCGAAGGAGAACATGCCGAGCCGGCGGAGCTGGAATCGTTATCCCTCGACGGCATGCCCGATCAGCTCAATAAGCACCTCAATAAGCATAAGGAGTTCATCCAAGGCTTGACAGAGTTGCTGAAGGAGAGCCTCGACGACATGCCCGCTGAGCTCAATCAGCAGGGGGAGTTGACTGCCGGCTTGGTGATGCTGCTAAAGAAGAGCATTGCCTCGGAGAAGAAGGCGACCGGCGAAATCCTGCGACTTCAGGAGGACAAGGCGAAGCTCTGCCATGAGATCGACCTGTTGAAGGAGAAGAACACCGGCTGGAAGAAGCTGCATGAGAATAGTATTTCCTTGATGAAGATGATGCAGGCCCTCGTCATGGAACAGAAGGAGGAGTTGGTGAAGCTCCGCATCGAGCACCCGGCTGCTGTCAAGGTATGTAATGCGGCCGTGGAACAGGTGATGAAGGCTCGCGTCGAGAAATCCCGCGTCATGGACAGAATGAAGAAGATGGCGGAGGAGACACGCAAGGAGATGGAGGTCGTGGAGGCGATGAAGAAGCAGTTATGACTCCGCGGTGAATTAGATCATTTGGGGTGATAATCTTCCTTCTTCTTTTGCTGCTGATTTTCATCTTTTGCTTAGGGTGTTTCGCCGCACGTGTCACGTTCTCTGCGAGGCATGAATAGAATAATGGTTTTTGTTTTTTGAGGGAGTGAATAGAACAATGCTAACAATGAGATGACTAGCAAATTAGATCATTTTTTATCGCCATATGGCACTGGGCTGCCGTGTTTCGTGCTCCTCCGTCGCAGTACTACTCCAGTGGAAAACTTGAGTATACCGCACGGTTCTTTGCTCCTCCTTGATCAGGTCGTCGGCGCATTTATACGAGCAATCAAATCACAAGGCCCCGCCTTCCAGCAGTAATGAGCCGTCAAATCACAAAGGCCCTCGCCTCTCGTGAAACCGACCAAGCTAGACTGCCCCGCCCTCTAGCCTTTTAAAAAATGTATACTTTTGTACAGCAGTAGTATCGATGGATTGCGCCATGGAGCAAAACTTGAAATTAAAAAAAAGGTGGTACATATAGAGAGCGCTCGTCGCCAAATTATGCATATAGTACTATTAAAAAGGCTAGTCACAATAATGGTGTCCAGCACAACCCACCCCTCAAATAAAACTAAGCACCCTGGAATTCTTTGACAAAACTAAGCACCATGAAATTCTTTGACAACTAAACTGCTGGCTATATGATGTTGGCCATATATATTGTACGTATATAATGTGAATAAACGAGTGGTAGTACTATACCAACTAAAAGATGAAATGTAAGAAATACTAGTATGTACTTACTGAAGAGTTAAAGTAACAAGAAGAAACATAACATAGTTCTGCTGGGGGCTCAGCACAACACACCCCTCAAATTAAATTAAGCACACCTGAAATTAAACTTTGCAACTATTCCGGTAGACACTGCATTAGAACCACCATGAGCAACGACACTGCCACCTTACTCGGAGTCCTCGTCCACGTCCTCGACTTCGTCCTTGTCCCTCTTCCTCTTGGCCGATACTTCTTTGCTTGAACTACCAACTTGGCTGTTGCTCTTCATCCAATCCTTGTAGATATTGAAACAAAGGTAGCCATCCATTGCAGCGTACTGGATGTAGTCTATATCTAGCACATTCCGCTGCCATGCATGACGATGAAACGTGTATGGAGGTTTCTCCAGTTTACCGTACGGAGGATGAACCATGGCTCCTGCCAGGGTCAGCATTGAAGGCTGATGAGAGGACACCAGCCGATTCTTCTGGAGGTCGAAGGTGTTGCCTACAATGAGGCCTATCCGACGCAGGACTTCTTTGTCGTTACCAAAGTCTACAGTAACGAATTTGACTAGGTTGTTCTCGAGGAAGTCCTTAAAATCCTGGCACTCAACGTCGGCATGGCATGTGTGGTAGACCAAGCATAAGTCATGCACGCAAACCTGGATCACGGCGGGCTTCTTCCTCTCTTCGTCCTTTAGATGCTTCTCTTGTCCCACGACTGTGGTGTACTCAACATCTAGCCCGGCGACCACTCATCATGTGAGTCTTCGAACATGCGTCTAAAGCGAGAAAGGAATCCTTTCACCATCGCGGAAGAACGGGTGTAGATGACGTCGAACTCATCACAGGTGATGGTTCTAACCTTGTACTCACCGCCGATCGGAGAAATTTGGGATGCCATGGATTTGGCAAGAGGGTTAGGATTAGTGGAACTGCCGTAATGTGAATGGATGGGACGACTAGGAGTGAACCGCCGTAGTATTAAAGGACGTGCGGGGACGAGTAGGAGCGAACTGCCAGCGTGCGAACGGCAGTGTAGTGGCTTTCCATTCTCCCATGATACGGGCTTCCGAGAGCCCTTGGATCGGAGATCGAATGGTTCCATGGCGTGATTCTAGACCAATGGGTGAATATCCTATCCTGGAGGGTTATTCTGTAAATTTTTAGCAACTTAGCATGCGACCGTTTGATCTCAGATCCAAGGGCTGCCAGCAGCCCTTATCATGGTCGCGCCTACCACGACCGTCGCATCGCTCGCGCGGTCGCGCCCTTGGAGATTTAACACGGTGCATTAGGCTATCTGATGTTGGCATGTCATACATAGTCATCACTTAGTCACTCATACTACAACAAGGTTGGCTATAAGGTTGGCTATACATGTATTTTTTTACTCCTCTCTATCTCTTTCTTCGTACTCCCTCCGTCCCATAATATAAGAACGTTTTTGACACTAGCTAGTTTAGTGTCAAAAATGTTCTTATATAATGGGACACAGGGAGTACTGGTATTTATTGCATTTGCCAAGGAGTGACCTTTTCCAATGAAATGGTGTTGCTAAGTTTGCTTCATTTAATTAGCTATAGACTCAAAATTGTCTTTTCACCTAGGTACACGCGCTTAGCACCATTTCTTCCTTGGGTCACCAAACTAGTCTCTCTCTTCTTGATTAACTTGCCACATCAGACTTTATGCCTATGTGGCAAGCTTAAGCACATGTAGGACAAGTAAGGTGCCCGTCCGTTGCACGAAAGAGTGAAATGCATTGATCGGGGTGTTGTTTATTTTGACAAAGGATGTGGGGGTCATCTCATGTGCAACCGGGTGGACGTGTCAAGCACGAAATAACAGTGCAGAACAGCAGTTGGGACGCACCCCACTCGTACCAGCCCAGTGTTAGTAATGAGCAATGAGACGTTAAATCACAATGCCGCACCTTCCCAGACGGACGAAGCAACCATTATTTCACACTTCGGTTGGACATCATATCAAACCACGTACTAGTATTGCTTCTACCTCAAGAGGGACACGCGCATCGCCTTGGTACATCATGACACGTGGGACCGCATGACAGGCCATGCTCCCCCGCCGATCACTGGGTAAAATCACCTCATTTTTACTATAATTCCTCCGAATCGGTTTACTACATGGCATGCACGTCGTTCTAGGTTGAGAATTTAACTGGCTATATATATATATGTGTGTGTGTGTGTGTGTGTGTGATGAACAGTATGCTAGCCTTTTAAAAAATGTATACTTTTGTACAGTAGTACTCCACTATTGATGGATTGCGCCATGGAGCAAAAATTGAAATTTTAAAAGAAGATGGTACATATAGAGAGCGCTCGTCGCCAAATTATGCATATAGTACTATTAAAAAAGCTAGTACATGCTTAATTGGGGTGCTAAATTCTATTAAAGAAATACTAGTACTAGTATGTACATACTGAAGAGTTAAGTAATGAGAAGAAACATAACAGAGTTCTGCTGGGGGCTCAGCACAACACACCCCTCAAATTAAACTAAGCACACCTGAAATTAAACTATGCAACTAATCCGGTAGACACTGCATTAGAAGTTTAGAACCGCCATGAGCAACGACACTGCCACCTTACTCGGAGTCCTCGTCCACGTCCTCGACTTCGTCCTTGTCCCTCTTCCTCTTGGCCGATACTTCTTTGCTTGAACCGCCAACTTGGCTGTTGCTCTTCATCCAACCCTTGTAGATATTGAAACAAAGGTAGCCATCCATTGCAGCGTACTGGATGTGGTCTATATCTAGCACATTCCGCTGCCATGCATGACGATGAAACATGTAATGAGGTTTCTCCAGTTTGCGGTACGAAGGATGAACCATGGCTCCTGCCAGGGTCAGCATTGAGGGCTGACGTGAGGGCACCAGCCAACTCTTCTAGAGGTCGAATGGGTTGCCTACAACAAGGCCTATCCGACGCAGGACTTCTTTGTCGTTCTTAAAGTCTACAGTAACGAATTTCACTGTTTTGTCCTCGAGGAAGTTCTTAAAATCCTGGAACTCAACGTCGGCATGGCATATGTGGTAGACCAGGCAAACGTTATGTACGCAAACCTGGATCATGGCGGGCTTCTTCCTCTCTTCGTGCTTTAGATCCTTCTCTCGTCCCAGTACTGTGGTGTACTCAACATCTAGCCCAGCGACCCACTCATCATGTGAGTTTTCGAACATGCGTCTGAAGCAAGAAAGGCATCCTTTCACCGTCACGGAAGTACGGGTGTAGATGACGTCGAACTCATCGCCGGTGATGGTTCTAACCTTGTACTCACCGCCGATCGGGGAGATTTGGGACGCCATGGATTTGGGAGGAGGGTTAGGATTAGTGGAACTGCCGTAATGTGAATGGACGGGACGACTAGGAGTGAACCGCCGTAGTATTAAAGGACGTGCGGGAAAGAGTAGGAGCGAACTGCCAGCGTGCGAACGGCAGGGTAGTGGCTTTCCATTCTCCCATGATACGGGCTTCCGAGAGCCCTTGGATCTGAGATCGAACGGTTGCATGGCGTGATTCTAGACCTATGGGTGAATATCCTATCCTGGAGGGTTATTCTTAAATTTTTTAGCAACTTAGCATGCGACCGTTTGATCTCAGATCCAAGGACTGCCAGCAGCCCGTATCATGGTTGCGCCTACCATGACCGTCGCGTCGCTCGCGTGGTCGCGCCCTTGGAGATTTAACACGGTGCGTTAGGCTATCTGATGTTGGCATGTCATACATAGTCATCACTTAGTCACTCATACTACAACAAGGTTGGCTATAAGGTTGGCTATAAGTGTATTTTTTTTACTCCTCTCTATCTCTTTCTTCGTACTCCCTCCGTCCCATAATATAAGAACGTTTTTGACACTAGCTAGTTTAGTGTCAAAAATGTTCTTATATAATGGGACACAGGGAGTACTGGTATTTATTGCATTTGCCAAGGAGTGACCTTTTCCAATGAAATGGTGTTGCTAAGTTTGCTTCATTTAATTAGCTATAGACTCAAAATTGTCTTTTCACCTAGGTACACGCGCTTAGCACCATTTCTTCCTTGGGTCACCAAACTAGTCTCTCTCTTCTTGATTAACTTGCCACATCAGACTTTATGCCTATGTGGCAAGCTTAAGCACTTGTAGGAGCAAGTAAGTACAATACCATCTTAGGCTGTGCACCGTGACCAAGGAGGAGGAGAAAACGGGAAACGTTAACGTTTATTTGCTAATTAATAGTATTGCATGCAATGAACTAACCACTGCATGTCGTGTTTAATAGTCTCAAGTCATTAAAAGCATGCACACCCTTTATCTCTTATTGGTTGATATGTCAAGAAACAAGAAACGAGGTAGAAGTTAATGCATCGCGCCTAAGTGTTTTGGGGTTATTTGATTTTCGTAAGATGACTTACACACCTAGATGGAGGGTGCGCTTTACATGGCATTTTTGCATATGTGGAGGAAAGAGAGGCAAGGAAAAAGTGGAGAAGTGGGCTCTCATGCAAGAGCCAGCCTCTACTACTACATGGTGGAGCATTGGGAGAGGCACCTGTATGGAGGTGGTCAGGAATCGGGAGACTCACGCCGGTCGTAGCGCCGCAGTTAAAATGATAATGGCAAGTCAAATCACGGGGCCCCACCTGTCCAGCAGTAACTCGCTGTCAAATCACACAGCCCTACGTTTGCAGCAGCCTACTCCCTCGTCTTCTCGCGTCTCTGTCGAAACGACTAGGCGGAACTGTCCCGCCGCCTACCGGGCAGGAAAAGCCCTGCCCTCGACTTTTAAATAGTATATAGTATACTAATTTTGTATCCATGGATTGCGCCCGCGCCATGGAACAAAGCGTCTAGAAAACGGCGGTACACATGTACGGAGTATACAGCACGCACATCGCGTTCGCGTCGCACCCCAGACGGTCGATCGGTCTGGCACGCTGCTCTCCGAATGGAACGCGCGTCATATTGCGTTCGCACACACATGTGGGACGGCAATTGAGAACCGACCATAGGCACACTCCCCGGCCCCGCAAGTCGGGTGACTTAATAGAAGAGGGAGATGAGCGATAGTACTAGAGAAGTGTTGTACTACATTGGTGCCTGGACAATCCGTGCAAGACACGGAAGATCTGTTCGTCCATGCATGTGACCAGACTCCAGCAGACACGCCTGGATTGACTATCGTCTACATATCGTGCAGGCTGTGTTGTACATGGTTGTAGTTGTGGTGAGAAATCTAAAAAAGGTTTCTTGTCATCTCGCAAAATTATGTGTCATGTGCTTCGGATCACTGTGAGGGTTAAACAGCGACAACTGAGTTGGGCTAGTCATTGGGGCACATGCACAAACAGTGACTACTCGGCTGCCATCTAGGTCAAGCCGGCTATGTTAATTAGGACATCTATCGACGGACCCCTTTTCTACGAGTTTATCTTTAATTTGAGCTTTGTTCCTCGTCTAGTTTGTCCGTCGGGATTCATGGTGTCTCCTTTGGGCAGTGAGGTTATGATTTCTTGTCATGTGGCATTTTTTCGTGTTATATGTTATAATCCGGTGCTTTAGATCAAAATGACGACAACTGCGCCTCCGGGCCACATGCATGAAGACTTCTTGACAGTCATTGACGAGGTCAAGCCGGCTCCGGTAGACAAAATAAAACTAAGTACTACTCCACTATATAGGCAGGAGCCTCCGCGCTTGCTTGCTAGTGTTGCTCTCTTCACACTGTCTCGGCCTCTCCAGATCTAAACACGACAGCGGTGGCCACACTCTCTCTCTCTCTGCTCACCGCTGGTCACAGATCCAGCCGGATCCTCTCCGCCGGGGAAGGTGAGAAGGTGCAATGTTCACGCGGTCGTCCTCGGCGACGGCTCTTACCCACTGCTGGGCGCGTCCCGATCAGCCTGCCTTGCCGTTCTCTCCCAAGCACCGCTGGCGAGGGAGGGCCTCTGACCCCTTCTTCCTCGCTGTCGTAGTGTGGGCAGATCCGGCCTCCCGCCGCCCACCTAGCGACATCCCGGCGACCACCAGGTATAACTTCCTTTGAAACCGGCCTTTCTTTACTTCCCGAGCTCCTAACGTCGCTGCATTCGTAACTTTTACTATTTCTCAGGCACCCTCATATATAGGATCGATCGGCTGTTTGAAAACCACCTAATTTTTTTATGTTTAAGAGGTAAAACTAGTTCATTTACTCGAATCTAGTACTACTTGGTTCAAGCAAGGAAGAAAGGGGGTGGGGGTGGGGGAGGATTTGTTACCTGAATCTAGGACTTGGTCGAAAGAGGAAATAATGGGGGCGAAAAGTAGCAGAGACTGGCTATCCAACTGGTCTCTAGGTCTAATAGGGAAATAAAGGCAAACGCAGTACAAACTCAATATAAACCTGATCTATTGGTTGAAAAAGGAAAGAAAGTGGGGACTGGGGGACAAGTCAACAGAGTAAGTCCAGCACTAGATTTGCTAGCCTCACACAGTATAAGGTGGCTATACTGAACAAAAATGGGACCAACCCAGATATCCTGTTCTAATGTTTGTTGCCCCGAGCCACTCTTATGTAATGCCACTGGTAAAATGTAGCAGTCGCACTATTAAAAGTAAGGACACGTTAAACCAATGTTGTTTTCAATGTAATGCCTCCAGTAATATGAATCAATGGCACTTCTTTACATGTCCTGCTAAAATTACCCATTAAGATAAGTTGGTTCTTTTCGTTAGAAATGCAACTATCCTGCTCCTCCTACTCTCCCGTGCCCAAAGTAATGTCGTATTTAACGGTTGTCATAGTTAATCCTGATGCCCACACTAATATCTAGCAATGCCACTACTTTTGAAATTGCTACTGTCCTTGTAGGATTGCCATTCAGATAAGGAACATGCTTCTTTTCATTTGATGCATGTTTCATCACTTGTTACTTGTTAGTCACCCTCCTTTCCACCTTTTTTGTGCAAACAGAGATATACATTTCACGCTCGATCTTAGTTGAACTGCACAAATGATATCCAAATTATAGTTGAGCATTCCAGGAGCTTCGCAACCAACCTTGATGTTGCTCAATTTTATTGCAACTAATGAAGAAGAAGCTCTGTGGGTTTCGTTTTCTGATGGAAATGGAACCGGGGCTGGAGCCCTTTTCTTAAAAAAATTGAAGAAGAAGCTGCTAGCTCACGGGACATTGCTTCATTTTAGGTGAACTTCACCAAAAGGTCCCATGAATTGAATCATCCATGTTGGTGACTGAAAGAGCCAGCTTCAGCATCCCAGTCTAAGCACCCCCGGCCTCCATCCTTGTGACGCACGGTACACCTTGTTTGCCACCTGCTCGACCCTAGTGTCACTGATAAAATGAAGTAATAATACAGTTAAAATAGAACGAGTGTCATCTCTATCATTTCATTTCCAATGTAGATAAAGAAAGTGCTTCTCTTTGTTAAAGTATGTTTCATCAACTAGTCCCATTGTTAATGTTTAAGCGTTTCTGCAAACTGGGGTGCTTAATTTTAGTTGATATGTACAAAAATAGAGATTTGAATGTCTCAAGGCTCCTCCTTGTACTACTGTTGTACACTGATGTTCATCACTGGCAGAAGGTGTATCTGGGAGACTTGGGACGATGTCCAGTATGAGGCGTACCGTATGAGGCGTCGCAGGGCCCATCTCGCCCTCGCAGCATGGCATACTATGATACTATCGCAATATTTTCTTATATTTATTTTGTGTGTTTAATCAACTAGTGCCACTATAATGTAATCACGCTTTTTCATTATCTATGCAAACAGGGTTATTTAGCTGCATTTTGGTGGAACTGTACAAATGTACGTATGGAACCGACATATATGCAGAGTGCGAGGTGTGCCAAGTAAAAATTACCGACACCAACCATGCTTCATGCACGCATTGGCATCCACCACAACCAGTGGGATGTGTGGCGCTCTCTGTGGACGGATCTTTCTCGGCAGCAAATCCTCTAACCAAATACTAGTAGCTTATATTGGCAGTTTTCTAGGGAGTACTCTTTTCTGAAAGAAGCACCTCTATTTTCCTTTATTTGTACAATGTGTCACAACTTTGACCCAAGGGTCCAGAGCTATTTTAGGATGATTGGCGTAGTACTCGGAGACTGATTGTAAGCATGAGCAGGCGGAAGATTAGGTTAGTGCGAAGCTTACCTTAAGCCCTACCGCCGCCGTTGAAACGAGGCGAGCGTCGAGGGAACTGTGGAGAACGTCGGGGAAGCGACATCGTGCCAACCGGCCTCCTCTTGCGGTGGGAGAACGAATACTCCTGTGGCTCCGGCTGGCTCTGCACCCTCACGAACGGCACACCATACTCGATCAATTCGTTATCCTCTGGGTGCTCGACCTTCGACCTGTACGCCCACAACCTCCGCCTGACTGTCACCTCGGGCGAATCTGTCTGCTCCATCACCCATAGGAGATACTCGATGAACTCCGAGGACTGCGGCATGACTGCCGCCGAGGAGTACATGTACATCGCTGCTGTCTCGCTCTTTCGCATACATTGCCACATGGCCCGCACCGTCCTCGAAATCTCCCACTCATTGTCAAACCAACAAGGATCTCCTTCAACATGGCTAACTTTGCTTGGTCGCCGCCGGTGATCTGCCTGATTCGCTGCTGCATCCTCTCCATAGATGTTGTTCTGAGTTGTCCGGTGCTAGCTTTGGAAGATGGGACGAGAGACGGTGGTCTTGCAATAGAGAAGAGGGAGAGGAGAGGAGGTGGTTTCGGAATGGAGATGATGGAGAGGAGAGGAGGTGGTTTTGCAATGGAGAGAAGATCAGAAGAGGGAGAGGCGAGACGGTGGTTTTGGAATGGAGATGATGGAGAGGAGAGGAGGTGGTTTTGGAATGGAGATGATGCAGAGGAGAGGAGGTGGTTTTGCAATGGAGAAGATCAGAAGAGGGAGAGGCGAGACGGTGGTTTTGGAATGGAGATGATGGAGAGGAGAGGAGGTGGTTTTGCAATGGAGAAGAGGGATCGTGCGGCAGCGATTTAGGATTGGGCGAGAGGGCCGGCGCGCTGTGACTGGATCAAAATCAAAATCAATTTACCCTTCAATTAAGAAAGCGACCCCACATTAACTAGTCTCCCTTTTATTCTGGGTCATAATTGACCATGATTTTCGCACATAAAATAGATGTTGTACGTTGCAAAAATAATATAATTTGAAAGTACATTTAGATACGAACCAAACGATACAATTTTTGGTGACATGCATTCACATTTTGCTTGTCACATACAGAACATGGTCAAACTTTGACCCAAAATACGCAAAAAAACAAAAAAATACTTCCAAGACCAGCGCCACTCTTCCGCTCTTCTCCTGTTCCAATCTAAATCCACCGCCGCTCCTCTCCTGTTCCAATCTAAATCCAGCGCCGCTCCTCTCCTCTTCCATTTCAAAACCACCGCCCCTCCTCTCCTGTTCCAGTCCAAAACCAGCGTTGCTCCTCTCCCGTTCTAATCCAAAACCAGCGCCGCTCCTCTCCTCTTCCATTCAAAAACCACCGCCGGCGACTGAAGGTGCTGTGGAGAAGTAGATCGATGGAGGAGTACAACCGATACGTGAGGATCGCAGACGGCGACCCTGTGAAGCTAGCTAGGATGTTGGAGATACAGTCTTGGTTTGGCAACAAGGACCAACTAGCGGCGACGGTGACATCCATGGCCAAATATCTGCAACAGAGCAAAAAGGCGGCGATACTCCCGGAGGGAGTCGTGCCAGAGTACATAGAGCTGCTCCTCTGGGCCATGGAGCAAACAGATTCACCGAATCCGATCGTGAGGGAGCGGTGGTGGGAGTATCGATCCCAGATGGAGCATCGACCAGAGATTGAAGGATCGAGCATCTACAGGGTGCCGTTTGTGAGGGTGTCCTGCCAGAGCGAGCCGATGGAGTCTTCGTCCACCGAACCCAACTGCAAGAGGAGAAAAACAGTTGGCCCGACGACGCTTCCCCGCCATCACCTCCCTCGCCTTTCACATCATCTCACGGGGCAGCTGTCTGCTGCCGAGGAATAGGAGGGGACTGCCCCCTAGCCCAATAGTCGGGCAGGTTGTGAATTGTCAGGAGGAGCTTAGGGTTGTCAGTATTTGCAGGTTGTGAATTGTGTTTTGTGTTGTGTATTTTGAGAGTAATTTCAGATATGAATGTCTTTTGAATTTCAGATTTGCAGTATTGAGCATATGAAGATTTTTTATGAATTCTAGAGATCTATTTTTAGCACTTAAAAAATATAGTTTCATAGGAGTATAAAAGTGCAGACGAGAAGAAACTGCAAGTTTCAGTTTCAGATAAGAAACTGCAAGTTCAGTTTCAGATAAGAAACTGCAACTTTCAGAGGCAGAGCATTTATATTAACACAGCCTATTCAAATAGGGTTAACATCATGTTTGAAGTTTTATTCGTGGTCGAAAATGGAACTACCAGCCAGTTAACATCATGCTGATCAACATTCATGCATAGCACATCTTCATATGATGCACAGTCAAAATGCCCACATAATGTTGAGTGTGCGAAACAAAGAGAAAACGAGGGACGGAGTTTTGGCAAGTGTTGGACGTGGTTTTGGGCTGCCCCGTCTAGGCTTTCATTTTAACATGCGCAGCCCACGACCTCGGATGGGAGGGCCTGTTTGTATTTTCTTAGGGCCGTCATGTATCGACCGGCCTATGGACCTCCCATCCGAGGTTTTATTTTTGGCAGCCCAATTTATGTTTTTTTTTTGAAGAAAACGCAGCAGTCTGTTCTATTTTTCTATATAAGAATAGGAACGTGGTACAACTTATGTTTCCCTTTTAACTATATTATATATATTTAAATTATTTTATATGTTATTATATATTATTTTTATTGTCATCATATATTTAACAGATACTTATATATGTAAGAAAACAATATCCCACATCTTATTAACTTATAAAAATAATTTCTTAACAAATAAAATCCTGGATTGTTTTGGCACGAAAATCCTAGTGATTGTGTACAAAAGCTTGGTAAGATTTAAGGACGAATGTAATAATATCACTTATTATTTAAATATATTTATAAAAAATGCTCAGCCCTTTTTTATTTTTTGATAACATTGTTGGCCCAACCCAACATTATAATTAGAATCAGCCCAGCAAAATCGTGTATCTAGATAAAGTGCAAATGGCCTGTAATTTTTTAGGAAATAAAATAAATGGGCCGCATGAAAGCTACATTAATTGTTCACCGAGCCCAGCTAATGGTTGTAATTCAAAAAAAAGATCAAATTGACTATAAATTCTACCGCGCAAAAAAACGACTGTAAATTCTGAAAAAATGGGTTGAATACGTGCCACATTTTTGGAGGCTGAAATGTGGGCCAATAGGTCGAAGCCAATGCAAGTCATTGTAAATTTAGTCAATAAATGATTTTGACATGTTAGCCGTTGGATTTACATCCAACGGCCGGCATCCATCTTCAATCTCTCGTCTTCTTCCTCCAGCGCCGCCGGGACCACCTCCCGCCTCCTGTTGCTAGCAGCTCTGCTTAGCACACTTCGCTATGAAGCGCTACTCCACCGTTGGCCAGGCCATCCCTCCAACCCTCCACGCCTCCTGTTCTTCTCCACCGACTACCGAACCACACCGCACTAGAACCAGTTAACCCTCGTACACCTCTCCGTCTGCGACTCTACTCCCGCGTCTTCCCATCTCCGGCTCGTTGTTGTCCGGGGCCTCGCCCTCATGATGCGCTCGGCGCGGCATGGTCAACATGGTCAACGAACGACACCATCGGAAGTAGGCTGTGCGTGGAGAGGCTGACAGCTAGGTCCACGGCCTCACACAAGGAAATGCCCCCTTATCACGCACAAAATAATGATTCCTCCACCTGACATTTGGGACCCACCGGAAGGGCCTCTGTATTTCGCGAAAAAAACGTGCCCCCCGCTGACTTGTCGGACCCACCAGCTATCTTCGCACGCAAGGAAGTGCCTCCTTATTACGCACAAAAAAATGAATACTCCCCCTGCCAGGTGGAACCCAGCATACTGGGAGGCTAACTTGTGGGCCTACCAAGTTGACGGGGACGGAGGGCTTTGTCAACTTAGTCAATATGAACGATTCTAGCTCATGTTACCGTCTGATGTTCATCCAATGGTTGTAGTGCTTCTTCAACCTCTGGTCTTCTTGCTCCAGCCACCCAAACCAGCGTCGATCGTGCCGCGTGCTCCTGCCTCCCGTGGCCGGCTGTGATACCGCGGAGGCCTCACCGCCCCTACTACTCCCACCGTTGGCCAGGCCATCCCTCTACTCACCCACACCCCCTGTTAATATATGGTGATAGGAGCCTCACACCGCAGCCGAATCAGTGAACCCTCGTACTCCTCTTCGCGTGGGCATCCACTGCTGCGTCTTCCCCGGCTCTGAGTCGTCCCCTTCCTAGGCCTCGCCGTCGTCCACCGCCATGGTGCACTCGGCGCGGCGTGGTCAACGTGGTCAAGGAACGACTTCCATCAGACGTGGACTATACGTGGAGAGGCTGACAGCTAGGTCCACGGCCGCCGCAAGGAAGTGCCTCCTTACTACGCGCAAAATAATTATTCCTCCACCTGACAGCGGGGACCCACCAGACGGGCCACCCTATTTCGCAAAAAAAATGTTTCCCTCCTGACTGCTGGGACCCACCAGCTACACCTTCGCACGCAAGGAAGTGCGTCCGGGCAAAAAAAACGATTCGCCCCCCTGACTACTGGGACCCACCAGCTACATCTTCGCACGCAAGGAAGTGCGTCCGGGCAAAAAAAACTATTCGCCCCCCTGACTGCTGGAACCCACCAGCTACATCTTCGCACGCAAAGGAAGTGCGTCCGGGCAAAAAAAACGATTCGCCCCTCTGACTGCTAGGACCCACCAGCTACATTTTCGCATGCAAGGAACTGCCTGACAGTCGGGACCCACCTGGTCAAAGCATACGTAACGTTGTCATTCTAGTCGCGAACTTGTACGTACATATATACAGGTCGATGTAGAGGCGCGCACGTGTCGTAGTAGAGGCGCGTACGTGTCGTAGTAGAGGCGCGCACGTAGCATGTACAGGTACGTACAGCGGACAGGGTGCAAGAAAGAAAATATGGCCACATATGAGTACATACGGGTGGGGTCTCGAATGCCTAGTCGTGCATACGTACGGCGAGGGCTCGTGTTCATGGGGAGGCAACGGAATGCGTCGTGTTCATGGGGAGGCAACGGAATGCGTCGTGTTCATGGGGAGGCAACGGAATGCGTCGTGTTCATGGGGAGGCAACGGAATGCGTCGTGTTCATGGGGAGGCAACGGAATGCGTCGTGTTCATCGGGAGGCAACGGAACGCGTGTGAGCCAAGCGGCTTGGACGGAACAGGCGATGGAAACAAGGCCTGGCGTACCACAGAACAGAGGAAACGGACCTCCTACGGTCGAAACGGGGGTCCTGTTCATCGGGAGGGGTGTGGCGTGCCGCAAAACGAAGGAAACGGACCTCCTACGGTCGAAACGGGGGTCCTGTTGATCGGGAGGGGTGTGGCGTACCGCAAAACGGACGAAACGGACTTGTGTTGGAGCGCTACGGTCGAAACGGGGGGGAGGGGTGTGGCGTACCGCAAAACGGGACTCTAGGGGATAATGTTCATATCCACCGTCGACCTCCTCCAGCCTTCACGGGCTACCGTCGACCTCCTCCAGCCTCCACGGGCTCCTGTTCATCCAGCCTCCACTGCACGCTACTCCACCGGCTACAGTTCAACCACCCCTCCACGGGCACCCCTCACCGTCTACTGTTCATCCAGCCCTCCACACCACGGGGTCCTGTTCAACCACCCCTCCACGGCCACCCCTCCACCGTCTACTGTTCATCCAGCCCTCCACACCACGGGGTCCTGTTCAACCACCCCTCCACGGCCACCCCTCCACCGTCTACTGTTCATCCAGCCCTCCACACCATGGGTTCCTGTTCATCCAGAGACAACGCCACCGCTCACTGTTCATCCAAACCCCCCCGCAACACTCACTGTTCATCCCAGAGGCAGCATGGATCGGCTTCAGTTAGCAGCAGTAGCGAAGGAATCGCTCAATCGGGTTCAGTTAACAGCCATCGATCGATCCCTCGGGTTCAGTAACGCGTAGCCTGCAGTGCAATCGCTCGGGTTCAGTTAGATCCCAACGCCTCGCTCGGGTTCAGTTAGAGCCAACGCCTCGCACACACGCGCGTACGTACGAGAGAAACGCGCATCGCTCTCCCACCGTAACCGGCAACTCCCCAAAATTTTCCTCCCCCTCGCTTCTACCATGGTTTTTTCCGACATGGACGGCCCAAAGAATGTCATGCAGCTGCGTCTCTGGCCCGCCCAGGACGAAAAGCCCATTTTCTGTCATGATTTTTTGTCATAGAAGTAGGAGCCCACCACATCTATGATGATACCGGGTTTTGTCACAATTATCGTCATAGAAGTGTCATATGTATGACAGAAAAAAATTCGTTCGGCCGAAAATGTCATGGATGTGTCTTTTTTTGTAGTGTTAGCAATTAAGCAAGTTCAAGGTTGAGCTTTCTTAGTGAAATCAACAATGTATAAATCACCTCTACGAATACTGGTAAAGATCATATTATGATTATCTCTTTGAAACACTTGGCAATCTACTTCAGTAAATAAAACATTGAAACCGAAGTCGGTTAGTCTAGATACGGAAAGGAGATTGTAGCCGAGGGATTCAACGAGCATAACGTTTTAGATAGAGCTACCATTGGAAATGTCCACCTTACCAAGGCCAAGTACCTTACCCTTGGAGTTATCTCCAAAAGTGACATACTTGCATGGACCATCATTCTTAGCAAGCTCACAGAACATGTCCTTGTCTCCGGTCATATGATCAGTACGTCCACTATCGAGAATTCATTCCTTTCCTATGGCCATGTAACCACGAAGGTTAGCAATAAGACCAAAGTGTTTCATCGACTCATCAAGATCAAATTCACTATCATCATCCTCATCATAATATCCATGCTCAACATCGTCATGTGAATGATCATCACCTAGAGAGAGTGATTCATTAGATTTATGACCATGACAATGTGCATGTTTATGAATTCTAATAGTTTGTGAAATGAAGCTACTAATGACTTGAACATCTCCTTTGGCATGCATAAGGTCATGGAGCTCAAATAGACAATCATCAAATTAATTTAGGATCACTAGGATCCATATTTTGAAAAGCAGCGGACTTTTGAAGAATCTCATCTAGATTTTTCAAGGAATAGTTTGGAAAGCGCTACTCAAGATATTTCCATATAGTATAAGCACATACAAATGTAGGCAAGCATACACGCAAATTTCCAGGCAACCCTTGAATGATAAGATCGATAGTTCTAAGGTCGCGGGTCATGTCAAGATACTCATTGGGGGTAGGATGGAAAGGATAAATGGGGGCACATAAGGGCTAGTAATTGATAACCCACAAGTATAGGGGGTCGCAACAGTTTTCGAGGGTAGAGTATTCAACCAAAATTTATTGATTCGACACAAGAGGAGCCAAAGAATATTTGCAAGTATTAGCAGGTGAGTTGTCAATTCAACCACACCTGGAGATTAATTATCTGCAGCAAAGTGATCAGTAGCAAAGTAGTATGATAGTTTTGATAGTAGTAGCAACAGCAATAGCAACGGTAATAGTGATAGCAATGATTTTGTAGCAAGTGTAACAGTAACAATAGAGTAGTAACTTAGCAGGAACAATATAAGAGAAATTCGTAGGCATTGGATCGGTGAATTCGTTGGATGATATTCATCATATAATAGTCATTCCTAGGGCGATACAAACTAGCTCCAGTTCATAAATATAATGTAGGCATGTATTTCGTAAATAGTCATGCATGCTTATGGAAAGAACTTGCATGACATCTTTTGTCCTACCCTCCCGTGGCAGCGGGGTCCTATTGGAAACTAAGGGATATTAAGGCCTCCTTTTAATAGAGAGCCGGAACAAAGCATTAACACATAGCAAATACATGAACTCCTCAAACTACATTCATCACCGGAAAGTATCCTGAATTCTGTCACTCCGGGGTTTGCGGATCATAACACGTAGTAGGTGACTATAACTGTAACGCCCAGGATTCGATGCGCCAGGTGTCTGCTAGATTTTGACCGTCATTGCCATGTCATTTTCTTGCGTTTTGCATATTGCCATGTCATCATGTACATTTTATTTTGCATACGTGTTCGTCTCATGCATCCGAGCATTTTCCCCGTTGTCCGTTTTGCAATCCGGCACTCCTATGTCCCCCGGCGCCTCCTTTTACCTCTTTTCGTGTGCGGGTGTTAAACGTTCTTGGAATGGACCGTGATTTGCCAAGCAGCCTTGGTATACCACCGGTAGACCGCCTGTCAAGTTTTGTTCCATTTGGAGGTCGTTTGATACTCCAACGGTTAACCGGGGAACCATAAAGGCCTCTTTTGTGTGCAGCCCAACACCCCTTCAAAGTGGCCCAAAACTCATCCAACCCCCCTCCATCCTCTCGGCCGTTCGATCACAATCGCGTGGCCGAAAACTACTCCTCATTTGGACTCTCCTAGCTCCCTCTACCTATAAATGTGCCTCCCCCTTCCAAATTTGCGGTCTAATCCTACCCTAACCCTAGCCTCCACCTACCTCCACCGCCGGACATGTCCATTCCCCACCGGACGAAATCGCGCCGCCACCCTTGGCCAACCGCGACGCGCAACGTCGCCCCAGCCGCCGCGCCCCGCCGCCGCAGGCCCTGCGAGCCCATTGCGGGCCCACCCGGCCCATCCGCGCCGCCGCCGTGCGCCCGAGGCGCCCGCGCCCCGTGCCCGACCCCGATCCCCGCCGGCCGGCTCTTCCGCCGCCGCCGGCCGAACTCCGCCGCCCCTCGCCGCCCGTGGATCCGGCCCCGAGCGCCGCCCGTCCTCCGCAACCGCCACTCCGCCGCGCCGCCGTCGACCGCGGGCGCCGCCCCCACGCCGCAATGCCCGTCCCTCCGCCGCCTCGCCGGCCGGAGCCGCGCCTTCGCCCGTGCCCGACCCCGCCGCCGCCCGTCGCCCTCGGCCCCGGTCGCCGTCGTCGGCCGCCGCCCCGTCCATGGTCTTCTCCCTCCTCTCTGTCGGCCCGAGCCCGGCCCGCCTCGATCCGCCCCGGATCTGGATCTGGAAGACCCAAGGTTGACCCCAAAATGACTAAGTCCCTCATATTTGCATATTTCTAACTCATGTTCATCGCATCATAACTCCGCATCCGTGGCTCCGTTTTGGGCGTGTAGTATGTCAAATTGTTCATTATGAGAAGCTCTTCATTTTGTTCCATTGTGCCATGTTTGTTTGAGTCCATCTTGATGCCCGAATCATTGTTGCAAGAGTGCTATATGATGTTAATCTGCTGAAACTGTTATAACTTGATGATTTGTCATTTTTGTTGCATTTGATGTGTGCATCTTATGAGCTTGAGCCCTACATGTGTTTTGAACTATGTCATGCCATCTTCACAGTGGTGCCATCCACGTATTTTTGTGATTCATGTACTGAGTGCATCGAGCTCGTGAAGAAGGGTACTTGCTGTTACTATTTTGCTAGGCTGATTCTGTTATATTTTGTTGCTATGTAAACCTGCTGCTACAAGTCATTCTATGCATAATCTGGAGATGTTCAGTAAGGCTGTTTTGTTATACATGTCATGCTCTATCCATTCATGCCACTGGTTGCATTTATATCCTGCTATAACTTGTTGTTATCTTGCTCCAAACTTGCTAAATAATGTTGATGTCAGCCTGTTAACTTTAAGTTCAGTTTTGCCATGTGTTTTGCTAGTGATCCATGCACCCTATGAACTTGCTCTTGCCATGTTTAGCTTCATAAATATGCCATCTTACTGTTGGTTGCGTTTCCATGCCATATATTGCTCTGTGGTGAGTGGTTCAAGCTCACCAACATGCCTACTTATTGTTGTTCCTGCCATGTAGGAATCTGTCATATTACTTTCTATGTTTACATGGGTGCCATCATATCTTCTGTGCCCTTTTGGCTCATGATCACTAAGGGACATTTGTTCTATGCGTCTAGTAGATTCATGCCATGCCTTTGTTTGCCATGTTAAGTTCCTGTAGCATGTTGTTTGATAGCTCTAAACATTGTAACCTGATGTTATTTCTGCCAAGCCTAAAACTGTTATTATTTGCAATCTTGCCATGTCCTTTTGAGCATGTTCTAGTGATTTCTGGAGTTAGCTCAGTGTTCATGTTTTGTTGTGCTTTACCTGTAGATCATGTCCATGCCTTTTGTTTCCACGTTGCGATGCTGTAGCATATTGTTTTGATGCTTCCTAGATGCCTAGTTTCTGTTTTGGACAGCTTGTCCTTTAAACTTGTATAGAGTGTATGTGTTGAACCGTTGCTCCGTTTTGGGTGTGCTCTATATGAAACTTGCTTGTTTTTGCATGAAGTTTCATATTATCATATTGCATCCTTGCTTTGAGGTGTTTTCTTGATGTTTGTATGCATTTTTCATCAATGCCATGTTTAACTCATTTTGCTCATATCTTCTAGGTCGTAGCTCCGAATTAAATGAACTTTATATGTAACTTAACTAGAATTGCGTGTAGATTCTCTTGGTGCATTTTAACTTGATGTTTAACAACTTCACCTTAATGTTTGTTCAGTTCTGGTACAACTTCTAAATTTTCATATGAGGACTTACCGGAATTGTTATATGTTGTTTTCGGCCTCATTTAAACTTGCTTTGATATGTTGCTCTTGTATGCATCATCTCTTGCCATGAGTAGCCTAATCTAGCTTTGTCATGCATCATGCTTGGTTGTGCATCATGTCATGTAAATGTGTGGTGTGTTTACCATGTTGTGTGCTTCTTCTCGATAGTTCCCGTTTTCATTGCGATCGTGAGGATTTGTTCGTCTACGCTTGGTTCGTCTTCGTGGCTTCATCTTCTTCATGGACTCATTCTTCTTCCTAGCAGGATTTCAGGCAAGATGACCGCTACCCTGGATCTCAGTACTATCATTGCTATGCTATTTGCTTCGTTCTATCGCTTTGCTGCGCTACCTATCATTTTCTCTTCAAGCCTCCCAATTTACCATGTCAGCCTCTAACCTTTGTCACCCTTCCTAGCAAACCATTGCTTGGCTATGTTACCGCTTTGCTCAGCCCCTCTTATAGCATTGTTAGTTGCAGGTGAAGTTGAAGATTGCTCCATGGTGGACAGGATTATGTTGGGATATCACAATATCTCTTATTTAATTAATGCATCTATATATTTGGTAAAGGGTGGAAGGCTCGGCCTTATGCCTAGTGTTTTGTTCCACTCTTGCCGCCCTAGTTTCCGTCATACCGGTGTTATGTTCCCGGATTTTGCGTTCCTAACGCGGTTGGGTGATTTATGGGACCCCCTTGACAGTTCGCTTTGAATAAAACTCCTCCAGCAAGGCCCAACCTTGGTTTTACCATTTGCCTCACCACCACCTACTTTTCCCTTGGGAGTAATTAACCCAAGGGTCATCTTTATTATAGCCCCCCCCCCCGGGCCAATGCTTGTCTAAGTGTTGGTCCGAACTAGAGCCCTTTGCAGCGGCCCCTCAGGGAAACTTGAGGTCTGGTTTTAGTTGTACTGATTTCTCATCCGGTGTTTCCCTGAGAACAAGATATGTGCAACTCCTATCGGGATTGTCGGTGCATCGGGCGGTCTTGCTGGTCTTGTTTTACCATTGTTGAAATGGCTTGTAAACCGGGATTCCGAGTCTGATCGGGTCTTCCTGGGAGAAGGAATATCCTTTGTTGATCGCGAGAGCTTATCATGGGCTAAGTTGGGACACCCCTGCAGGGTATTATCTTTCGAAAGCCGTGCCCACGGTTATGTGGCAGATGGGAATTTGGTAATGTCCGGTTGTAGATAACTTGACACCAGATTCGAATTAAAACGCATCAACTGCGTGTGTAGCCGTGATGGTCTCTTCTCGGCGGAGTCCAGGAAGTGAACACGGTTTTGGGTTATGTTTGACATAAGTAGGAGTTCAGGATCACCTCTTGATCATTGCTAGCTTCACGACCGTTCCTTTGCTTCTCTTCTCGCTCTCATTTGCGTATGTTAGCCACCATATTTTTCTTAGCCGCTGCTGCAACCTCACCACTTTACCCCTTCCTTTCCCATTAAGCTTTGCTAGTCTTGATACCAATGGTAATGGGATTGCTGAGTCCTCGTGGCTCACAGATTAGTACAACAACAGTTGCAGGTACAGGTTTTGCGATGATCATGACGCGAGAGTGATGCTTGCTTGTCTTGGAGTTCTTCTTCTGCTTCTTCTTCGATCAGGGGATAGGTTCCAGGTCGGCAGCCTGGGCTAGCAGGGTGGATGTTGTTTGAGTTTCTGTTTGTGTTTCATCCGTAGTCGGATGGTGCTTTTATGTATGATGATGTTGTATTCATGTGGCATTGTATGCCCTTTTGTATGTATCCCCATCTATTATGTAATGTTGATGTAATGATATCTACCTTGCAAAAGCGTTTCAATATGCGGGTCTGTCCTTGGTGGGACCTTCGAGTTCCTTTTGGATAGGGTCGCATATTGGGCGTGACAAGTTGGTATCAGAGCCTCGACCGACCATAGGAGCCCCCTTGTTTGATCGTGTAGTTTGGCCGTTGTTGAGTCTAGAAGAAAACTATTTGGAGTCTAGTTATATCGGAGAGTAGGAATTCTTTTTACTCCTCAGCCCCTTCGTCGCTCTGGTAAGGAATCTTGACGTGGGTGTTTTGTATTACTCCTCTTCCCATTCAAATTTTTCTTTAGGTTCACGCAGTTGGTTTTCCGATCGTTGGTTCTCAGCTCTTTTTATCCGGTGCATTTCTCGTCAAGTTGACTCGAGCCTCTTCATCTTTGCCAAGTTCAATCCTCAGTTGTTTTCTTTTCCCACCCGCCCTCCCCTTTTCTTCTTGGAGCCGGAGCCTGTAATCGAGTATCCATCCTACTCGTGTGAAGCCTTTTTTTTCAATCGGTGTCTTCTCTTCAAGCTATTCGTCAATTCCCCTTCCAAGTTGCCTGTGTTTTCCCGCCCTCCCACCCTTTCTCTTCCTGGAGTTTGAGTCTCTTTTGACCATCAATTTCATTCGTGCGGAGTATCTTCAATCTTTCCCCAATTGTTTCAACCGGTGAATTCTCGTCCCGTTTGACATTCCTCATCTCTTTATCTTCTCCGGTGGAGTCAATTCCATTTTTCGGTAGGGATTATATTCTTTCCTCGGCTCAGATGTTTTCCCCTTGCTCGTTCGCCTCTCGCCAGTTTATCCATTTCGGAGTTCGGAAGACATCTCAAGAGATTCGTCTATGTTCGAATTAATTCGAGGGTGTCACCTCATTCAAATATTTCATTTGTTCCAGTGCATCATCTATATGTTCAACATACCTTTCCAACGGTATTTTCTTTAAGTGGGCCCTAACCCACAGGTCTTTTCCCAGGATCTTACCTGACTCTTCTAATTCCCCCGGAGTTTTTCTCAATTCGTTTCAATTGTGACGTAAGAATGGATCCCATCAGTCACATGCCTTCTACAAGATCTCTTTCAAATTATTTTCATTGTTGGCTCAACCCCCTTCGCTTTTCATTCTCCCGGAGTATCTCAATAATTTTGGTGATGTTTCTCGTCGTCATTTGAAGACTGAAGAAGAGTTTTTCCTCTAAATCTTGTCTGTTCTCTTGAAGTTTCGTGGTTCTAGCTTCATGTTATCCTCGCGAATTATTCCATTTGTCAGAGATTCTTTTCTTACCCATCCGGAGTTTTTGAGGAGTTGATTTCTGTTTTCTTTTCACCAGAGGCCATCTTTCCAGAAGAATTCTTTGTCCTCACATTTCAGCTACTGTTATCCAATTATCCCGCTGCTTAATTCAAGTGTTCTTTAATCAGCTCATGATCTCTTTATTTCTTTTGCATCTAAATCCCCTATAGCATATTGGTTCTTCTAATGCTTCCCGGTGATTCATTCTCTTGCATCAGTTCATTTTTGAATTCTTATGGTGGTTCGTTCAATATTCTTTTCTTTGATTACCATATTAATTCATTCGCTCTTTCCAATCCTACCGGTGGTTCATGAAGACCTTCTCAACTTTGCGATATGTCACTTCTCAATCCTTTTCAAGAAGAGTATGTAGTATGCAAAATCCATTGCTTGTCATCAATTTAATTTGAAGAAGGATAAGCATACAATAAATCTTATTCTTATTTCATCCAAGTGAGTAATCCCTTCCTTCGAAGTTTGTTCTTGATGAATAAATTCTAGTTCCAAGTGTTTTCATCTTTTCATTTTCGGAGTTTAAATTTCCTCGGCCTTTTCGTCGGAACCTCCATCTAAGTCACCGCAAGCTTTAATCTTATTCTTTCATCCTTCATTCTATCTCACCATCCTTTTTTACCAGAGTTCTTCATGGTGGTTCTTCATGATTTAATTCATTCCTCAAGTGTTCATCAAGAGTATTATCGAAGGAGCTCAAGTATCTATTCTTCTCGCATCTCGAAGTGCAATTAATTCTCCGTATTCTTTTGAAGTGGAGTTTTGCATTTCTTCCTTCTTCTCAGCTATTTAATCTTTTCCGTTTGTGGTCGGTTATCACCTTGTAATTCTGAGATGTTATCCATAAGTCCACAACAAGCTTATTCTTTTGTTGTTGAATTTCCAACTCCGTTCAATCCTTTCGTCTAAGGTTGCTTTCTATTCCATTCATGGTAGAAGATGCCGTTTTCTTCTCCGTTCTTTTCATTCAACTCTTTCAATTCTTTCTGGAGGTTTTTGTGTCATGTCTTCATCAAGTAACATTCCATCCTATCAACCTCGTGTTCTATTCCTTCCATCTTCAGTCGGAGTGCTGCCTAAATCCTTTCAGTATTATTCGTTTCTTATCTCGTTCTAACCAGAGTGGTTTCATAGTCTATCTGATTCTGTGAGCTTTCGATTCTCGTCATTCTCGTTGTTCCTCTCTTCTTCTCGAGTGCTCTCGATTCTTTACTTCTTCTCTTGAGTTCTTGTTTCACCTCTTCCTCTTTTCCCTTCCGTCTCGGTCCTAAGATCTCAGGACGAGATCTCTTGTTAGTGGAGGAGTGTTGTAACGCCCCGGATTCGATGCGCCACGTGTCTGCCAGTTTTTCGCCGTCATTGCCATGTCATTTTCTTGCGTGTTGCATATTGCCATGTCATCATGTGCATTTCATTTTGCATACGTGTTCGTCTCATGCATCCGAGCATTTTCCCCGTTGTCCGTTTTGCAATCCGGCATTCCTATGTCCCTCGGCGCCTCCTTTTACCTCTTTTCGTGTGCGGGTGTTAAACATTCTTGGAATGGACCGTGATTTGCCAAGCGGCCTTGGTATACCACCGGTAGACCGCCTGTCAAGTTTCGTTCCATTTGGAGGTCGTTTGATACTCCAACGGTTAACCGGGGAACCGTAAAGGCCTCTTTTGTGTGCAGCCCAACACCCCTTCAAAGTGGCCCAAAACCCATCCAAACCCCCTCCATCCTCTCGGTCGTTCGATCACGATCGCGTGGCCGAAAACCGCTCCTCATTTGGACTCTCCTAGCTCCCTCTACCTATAAATGTGCCTCCCCCTTCCAAATTCGCGGTCTAATCCTACCCTAACCCTAGCCTCCACCTACCTCCGCCACCGGACATGTCCATTCCCCACCGGACAAAATCGCGCCGCCAGCCCTCGGCAACCGCGACGCGCCATGTCGCCCAGCCGCCGCGCCCCACCCGCCGCAGGCCCTGCGAGCCATCACGGGCCCGCCCGGCCCGTCCGCGCTGCCTCCGTGCGCCCGAGGCGCCCGCCGCCCCGTGCCCGACCCCGATCCCCGCCGGCAGGCTCTTCCGCCGCCGCCGGCAAAACTCCGCCGCCCTCGCTGCCCGTGGATCCAGCCCCGAGCGCTGCCCGTCCTCTACAACCGTCACTCCGCCGCACCACCGTCGACCGCGGGCGCCGCCCCCGCGCCGCGACACCCGTCCCTCCGCCGCCTCGCCGGCCAGAGCCGCGCCTCCGCCCGCGCCCGGCCCCGCCGCCGCCCGTCGCCCTCAGCCCCGGTCGCCGCCGTCGGCCGCCGCCCGTCGCCCCTCTTCGCCGCCCCGTCCCCGGCCTTCTCCCTCCTCTCCGTCGGCCCGAGCCCGGCCCGCCTCGATCCGCCCCGGATCTAGATCTCGAAGACCCAAGGTTGACCCCGAATTTGACCAAGTCCCTCATATTTGCATATTTCTAGCTTGTGTTCATCCCATCATAACTCCGCATCCGTGGCTCCGTTTTGGGCGTGTAGTATGTCAAATTGTTCATTTTGAGATGCTCTTCATTTTGTTCCATTGTGCCATGTTTGTTTGAGTCCATCTTGATGCCCGAATCATCGTTGCAAGAGTGCTATATGATGTTAATCTGCTGAAACTGTTATAACTTGATGATTTGTCATGTTTGTTGCATTTGATGTGTGCATCTAATGAGCTTGAGCCCTACATGTGTTTTGAACTATGTCATGCCATCTTCACAGTGGTGCCATCCACGTATTTTTGTGAGTCTTGTACTGAGTGCATCGAGCTCGTGAAGTAGGGTACTTGTTGTTACTGTTTTCCTAGGCTGATTCTGTTATAGTTTGTTGCTATGTAAACCTGCTGCTACAAGTCATTCTATGCATAATCTGGAGATATTCACTAAGGATGTTTTGTTATACATGTCATGCTCTATCCATTCATGCCACTGGTTGCATTTATAGCCTGCTATAACTTGTTGTTATCTTGCTCCAAACTTGCTAAATAATGTTGATGTCAGCCTGTTAACTTTAAGTTCAGTTTTGCCATGTGTTTTGCTAGTGATCCATGCACCCTATGAACTTGCTCTTGCCATGTTTAGCTTCATAAATATGCCATCTTACTGTTGGTTTCCTTGCCATGCCATGTGTTGCTCTGTGGTGAGTGCTTCAAGCTCACCAACATGACTACTTATTGTTGTTCCTGCCATGTATGAATCTGTCATATCACTTTCTATGTTTACATGGGTGCCATCATATCTTCTGTGCCCTTTTGGCTCATGATCACTAAGGGACATTTGTTCTATGCGTCTAGTAGATTCATGCCATGGCTTTGTTTGCCATTTTAAGTTCCTGTAGCATGTTGTTTGATAGCTCTAAACATTGTAACCTGATGTTATTTCTGCCAAGCCTGATACTGTTATTATTTGCAATCTTGCCATGTCCTTTTGAGCATGTTCTAGTGATTTCTGGAGTTAGCTCAGTGTTCATGTTTTGTTGTGCTTTACCTGTAGATCATGTCCATGCCTTTTGTTTCCATGTTGGGATGTTGTAGCATATTGTTTTGATGCTTGCTAGATGCCTAGTTTCTGTTTTGGACAGCTTGTCCTTTAAACTTGTATAGAGTGTATGTGTTGAACCGTTGCTCCGTTTTGGGTGTGCTCTATATGAAACTTGCTTGCTTTTGCATGAAGTTTCATATTATCATGTTGCATCCTTGCTTTGAGGTGTGTGCTTGATGTTTGTATGCATTTTTCATCAATGCCATGTTTAACTCGTTTTGCTCGTATCTTCTAGGCTGTAGCTCCGAATTAAATGAACTTTATATGTAACTTGACTAGAATTTCGTGTAGATTCTCTTGGTGCATTTTAACTTGCTGTTTAACAACTTCAACTTAATGTTGTTAAGTTCTGGTCCAACTTCTAAATTTGCATATGAGGACTTATCGGAATTGTTATATGTTGTTTCCGGCCTCATTTAAACTTTCTTTGATATGTTGCTCTTGTATGCATCATCTCTTGCCATGAGTAGCCTCATCTAGCTTTGTCATGCATCATGCTTGGTTGTGCATCATGTCATGTAAATGTGTGGTGTGTTTACCATGTTGTGTGCTTCTTCTCGATAGTTCTCGTTTTCGTTGCGATCGTGAGGATTCGTTCGTCTATGCTTGGTTCGTCTTCGTGACTTCATCTTCTCCATGGACTCGTTCTTCTTCCTAGCGGGATTTCAAGCAAGACGACCGCTACCCTGGATCTCACTACTATCATTGCTATGCTAGTTGCTTCGTTCTATCGCTTTGCTGCGCTACCTATCATTTTCTCTTCAAGCCTCCCAATTTGCCATGTCAGCCTCTAACCTTTGTCTCCCTTCCTAGCAAACCGTTGATTGGCTATGTTACCGCTTTGCTCAACCCCTCTTATAGCGTTGTTAGTTGCAGGTGAAGTTGAAGATTGCTCCATGGTGGACAGGATTATGTTGGGATATCACAATATCTCTTATTTAATTAATGCATCTATATATTTGGTAAAGGGTGGAAGGCTCGGCCTTATGCCTAGTGTTTTGTTCCACTCTTGCCGCCCTAGTTTCCATCATACCGGTGTTATGTTCCAGGATTTTGCATTCCTAACGCGGTTGGGTGATTTATGGGACCCCCTTGATAGTTCGCTTTGAATAAAACTCCTCCAGCAAGGCCCAACCTTGGTTTTACCATTTGCCTCACCACCACCTACTTTTCCCTTGGGAGTAATTAACCCAAGGGTCTTCTTTATTATAGCCCCCCCCCGGGCCAATGCTTGTCTAAGTGTTGGTCCAAACTAGAGCCCTTTGCAGCGCCCCCTCAGGGAAACTTGAGGTCTGGTTTTAGTTGTACGGATTGCTCATCCGGTGTTGCCCTAAGAACGAGATATGTGCAGCTCCTATCGGGATTGTCGGTGCATCGGGCGGTCTTGCTGGTCTTGTTTTACCATTGTAGAAATGTCTTGTAAACCGGGATTCCGAGTCTGATCGAGTCTTCCTGGGAGAAGGAATATCCTTCATTGATCACGAGAGCTTATCATGGGCTAAGTTGGGACACCCCTGCAGGGTATTATCTTTCGAAAGCCGTGCCCGCGGTTATGTGGCAGATGGGAATTTGTTAATGTCCGGTTGTAGATAACTTGACACCAGATTCGAATTAAAACGCATCAACCGCGTGTGTAGCCGTGATGGTCTCTTCTCGGTGGAGTCCGGGAAGTGAACATGGTTTTGGGTTATGTTTGACGTAAGTAGGAGTTCAGGATCACCTCTTGATCATTGCTAGCTTCACGACCGTTCCTTTGCTTCTCTTCTCGCTCTCATTTGCGTATGTTAGCCACCATATTTTGCTTAGCCACTGCTGCAACCTCACCACTTTACCCCTTCCTTTCCCATTAAGCTTTGCTAGTCTTGATACCCATGGTAATGGGATTGCTGAGTCCTTATGGCTCACAGATTACTACAACAACAGTTGCAGGTACAGGTTTTGCGATGATCAGGACGCGAGAGCGATGTTTGCTTGTCTTGGAGTTCTTTTTCTTATTCTTATTCGATCAGGGGATAGGTTCCAGGTCAACAGCCTGGGCTAGCAGGGTGGATATCGTTTGAGTTTCTGTTTGTGTTTCATCCATAGTCGGATGGTGCTTTTATGTATGATGATGTTGTATTCATGTGGCATTGTATGCCCTTTTGTATGTATCCCCATCTATTATGTAATGTTGATGTAATGATATCCACCTTGCAAAAGCGTTTCAATATGCGGGTCTATCCTTGGTGGGACCTTCGAGTTCCTTTTGGATAGGGTCGCATATTGGGCGTGACAATAACCTGCAAGATCGGATCTAGAACATAGATATAATGGTGATAACATAAACGCTTTAGATCTGGAATCATGGCACCTGGGCCCAAAGTGACAAGCATTAAGCATGGAAAAGTCATGGCAACATCAATCTCAAAACAAAATGGATACTAGGGATCAAGCCCTAACAAAACTAACTCAATTACATGATGAATCTCATCCAACTCCTCATCGACCAGCGAGCCTATGAAGGAATTACTCACTCCTAGTGGGGAGCATCATGGAATTGGCGATGGAGAAGGGTTGGTGATGACAAAGAGCGAAGATCCCCCTCTCCGGAGCCCGAAACGGACTCCATATCAGGCCTCCCGATGAAGAACATGAGGTGGCAATAGCTCCAACTCGTGAAACGCGATAATTCTTCCTCCCTTATTTTTTCTCCGAAAATGTGATTTTATAGTATCAGGGTTGAGGTCTGCAGGGCCACTAGGTGGGGACAAACCACCTGGGCGCGCCTGGAGGAGGATGATGTCTACTACACAACCTTCTTCTTGTAGACATTGTTGGGCCTCCAAGTGCAGAGGTTTGTAGGACGGTGGCAAATTTCCCTCAAGTGGATGACCTAAGGTTTATCAATCCGTGGGAGGCGTAGGATGAAGACGGTCTCACTCAAACAACCCTGCAACCAAATAACAAACAGTCTCTTGTGTCCCCAACACAACCAATACAGTGGTAAATTGTATAGGTGCACTAGTTTGGCGAAGAGATGGTGATACAAGTGCAATATGGATGGTAGATATAGGTTTTTGCAATCTGAAATTATAAAAAAAGCAAGTTAACTAATGATAAAAGTGAGCACAAACGGTATTGCAATGGTAGGAAACAAGGCATAGGGTTCATACCTTCACTAGTGCTAGTTCTCTCAACAAAAATAACATAATTGGATCATATAACTATCCCTCAACATGCAACAAAGAGTCACTCCAAAGCCACTAATAGCGGAGAACAAACGAAGAGATTATGGTAGGGTACGAAACCACATCAAATTTGTCCTTTCTGCTCGATCTATTCAAGAGTCTGTAGTAAAATAACACGAAGCTATTCTTTCTGTTCAATCTCTCATAGAGTTCGTACTAGAATAACACCTTAAGACACAAATCAACCAAAACCCTAATGTCACCTAGATACTCCATTGTCACCTCAAGTATCCGTGGGCATGATTATACGATATGCATCACACAATCTCATATTCATCTATTCAACCAACACAAAGTACTTCAAAGAGTGCCCCAAAGTTTCTACTGGAGATTCAAGACGAAAACGTGTGCCAACTCCTATGCATAGGTTCATGGGCGGAACCCGCAAGTTGATCACCAAAACATACATCAAGTGGATCATGTGATATCCCATTGTCACCACAGATAAGCACGCAAGACATACATAAAGTGTTCTCAAATCCTTAAAGACTCAATCCGATAAGATAACTTCAAAGGGAAAACTCGATTCATCACAAGAGAATAGAGGGGGAGAAACATCATAAGATCCAACTATAATATCAAAGCTCGCGATACATCAAGATCGTGCCATAGAGAGAACATGAGAGAGAGAGAGAGAGATCAAACACATAGCTACTGGTACATACCCTCAGCCCCGAGGGTGAACTACTCCCTCCTTGTAATGGAGAGCGCCGGGATGATGAAGATGGCCACCGGTGAGGGATCCCCCCCCCCTCCAATAGGGTGCCGGAACGGGCTCCCGAGAGGTTTTTGGTGTCTACAGAGGCTTGCGGCGGCGGAACTCCCGATCTATCTTTTTTCTTTGATGGTTTTAGGGTATATGGGAATATATAGGCGAAAGAAGTCGGTCGGGGGAGCCTCGAGGGGCCCACGAGACAGGGGGGCGCGCCCAGGGGGGTGGGTGCACCCTCCTATCTCCTAGCCTCCTCGAAGCTTCCCTGGCTTGTACTCCAAGTCTCCCGGATCATGTTCGTTCCAAAAATCACGTTGCCGAAGGTTTCATTCCGTTTGGAGTTCATTTGATATTCCTTTTCTTCGAAACACTGAAATAGGCAAGAAAACAACAATATGGGTTGGGCCTCCAATTAATAGGATAGTCCCAAAAGTAATATAGAAGTGTATAATAAAGCCCGTAAACATTCAAAACAGATAATAAAATGGCATGAATGCTTCATAAATTATAGATACGTTGGAGACGTATCAGCATCCCCAAGCTTAATTCCTGCTCGTCCTCGAGTAGGTAAATGATAAAAGAAAGAATTTATGAAGTGCGAATGCTAGCAGGTGCACAAGTTTGATCAATGATAATTTCAATCACCTTTTCTAGCATGATTATATGTCATAACGGTAGTTCATCTCATAAAACTTCTCAAGATCAAGTAACAAGCTGTTCACATGTTAAAGCATAGACCATAAACTTTCTTGAAAACTAGCAAACTTCATTCTTAGTCATCAAACAATTACAATTCATCTTATTTCCAGGAAGGGTCTATGTCAGAGCTTTGATTTAGCAAACTCCACATACTCAACTATCATATAGTCTTCTACAATTACTAACACTCACGCAATACTTATGCTTATGGAGTTTCAATCGGACACTGAGAAAGATAGGGGCTTATAGTGTTGCCTCCCAACGTATTCACCTTTGGGTGATGTCAACAATAATAGTTCATGCTAACTTACATCCAATTGGATATATATATATATATATATATATATATATATATCAGGATCTTTCCAACACGAGGTGCTTGCCAAAGGATAAAATGAAAAAGGGAAAGGTGAAGATCACCTTGACTCTTGCATAAAAGTAAAAGATAGGCCCTTCGCAGAGGGAAGCAGGGATTTGCAGAGGTGCCAGAGCTCGATTTTGAAATAGAGATAAATAATTTTGAGAGGTATGATCTCATTGTCAACATAACAACCAAGAGTTCCCAATATCTTCCATACTACATACATTATAGGTGGTTCCCAAACAGAATGGTAAAAGGTTTTACTCCCCCTCCACCAAAAATCATCAATCCATGGCTTGCCCGAAACAACGGGTGCCTTCAACTAACATCAAACCTGGGGGAGTTTTGTTTGCAATTATTTTTGATTTGATTTTGATCTTTTGATCATGGGACTGGGCATCCAGGATACCAGCCATTTTTCTCGTGAATGATGAGGGGAGTCCACTCATCTTGAGAATAACCCACCTAGCATGGAAGATACTGATAGCCCCTAGTCGCTACATGAGCAATTCGGGCATACAAAACAGATTATAATTTGAAGGTTTAGAGTTTGGCACATGCAAATTTACTTGGAATGGCAGGTAAATACCGCATATAGGTAGGTATGGTGGACACTCATGGCAAAAACTGGGTTTAAGGATATTTGGAAGCACAAGTAGTATCTCTACTTGGTGCAAGGAATTTTGGCTAGCATGAGGGGGAAAGGCAAGCTCAACATTTTTGAATGATCCATGATAATATACTTTAACTGAGATGTGAGAAAACATAACCCATTACGTTGTCTTCCTAGTCCAACATCAACTCTTTAGCATGTCATACTTAATGAGTGCTCACAATTATAAAAGATGTCTAAGATAGTATATTTATATGTGAAATCTCTCTTCCTTCAATACTCTTTCATGAATTGTTCAAATGACCAATACAATGCTTGCTAACCTTCAATAAATATACAACCTCTACTTCTTAGATGTGAAGTCATTACTCCCCATGGGATAAGCAAATGAAACATATATAATTTTAGATTTATGACATTCAACTCATTCAACCATTTAATCATAGGATATAAGTGAAGCACACGAGTAAATGACAAACTACTCCAAAAAGATATAAGTGAAGATCAATGAGTAGCTAAATAATTATGTAACTATGTGAAGACTCCCTCTCATTTAAGAATTTCAGATCTTGGTATTTTATTCAAACAGCAAGCAAAACAAAATAAAATGACATTGCAAGGATAGCACAACTCATGTGAAGAAGCAAAAACTTAGGTCCAACCGATACTAACTGATAGTTGTTGAAGAAGAAAGGTGGGATGCCTACGGGCATCCCCAAGCTTAGATGCTTGAGACTTCTTGGAATATTAACTTGGGGTGCCTTGGGCATCCCCAAGCTTGAATTTTTGTGTCTCCTTAATTCCTCTCATATCATGGTTTCTCTTTTTATCAAAAGCTTCATCCACACCAAACTCAACAAGAACTCGTGAGATAGGTTAGTATAAACCAATGCAAAACCTTATCATTTGCTACTGTAACAAATTACTAAAATTATTATACAACATTGAATACTAAATGCCTCTGTATATTTAATACTCCTATCCTCAAATAGAATCGTTAAACAAGCAAACATATGCAAGCAATGCAACCATAACAGCAATCTGCCAAAACAGTATAGTCTGTAAACAATGCAAGAGTATAAATACTTACCTAACTCCAAAAATTATGAGAGAAAATTCCCACTGTAGTAAATTTATCATATCTTAATATGAAAAAACTTTCAACATTATATCATTCTCTTACTTTTCTAGGGAATTTTTGCAACATCGGTAAACTTTCTGTTTTCAAACAGCAACATGTATACTAGCAAAATAAGCATGGTAAAGGCTATCCTTGACATTTTTATTGAAACTAAAGATGAAAAACATTATTCTAAATAAAAGCAAGCAAATACTAACAAAAGAAAATGACTCTCCAAGAAAAACACATATCATGTGGTGAATAAAAATATAGCTCCAAGTAAAGTTACCGATGAACGAAGACGAAAGAGGGGATGCCATCCGGGGCATCCCCCAGCTTAGGATTTTGGCTATTCTTGAATATCTTGGGGTGCCTTGGGCATCCCCAAGCTTAGGCTCTTGCCACTCCTTATTCCATAGTCCATCGAATCTTTACCCAAAACTTGAAAACTCCACAACACAAAACTCAGCAGAAAACTCGTAAGCTCCGTTAGTATAAGAAAATAAAACCACCACTTAGGTACTGTAATGAACTCATTCTAAATTCATATTGGTGTAACATCTACTGTATTTCAACTTCTCTATGGTTCATACTCTCCGATACTACTCATAGATTCACCAAAATAAGCAAACACATAGAAAACAGAATCTGTCTAAAACAGAACAGTCTGTAGAAATATGTATCAAAAGTATACTTCTGCAACTAAAACAATCCTACCAAATTAGGAAGTCCTAAGCAATTTTTGTGCCAATCCATAGCAAAAAGAATCAGATCAACACAACTATCACCGTAATTATCAACACAACTATCACCGTAATTTTTGTGAATTATCAAAACTAATTTACTTGGTGTAGAAGTTTCTGATTCTCAGCAGGATCAACACAACTATCATCGTAAGCTATCCTAAAGGTCTTACTTGGCACTTTATTGAAACAAAAGCTATAAAACATGATTACTACAGTAGCATAATAATGTGAACACACAAAAACAGTAAGGATAAATATTGGGTTGTCTCCCAACAAGCGCTTTTCTTTAATGCCATTCTAGCTAGGCTTGATGATGACAATGATGCTCACATAAAAGATAAGAATTGAAACATAACGGGAGCATCATGAAGCATATGACTAGCACATTTAAGTCTAACCCTCTTCCTATGCATAGGGGTTTTGTGAGCAAACAACTGATGGGAACAATAATCAACTAGCATAGGAAGGTAAAACAAGCATAGCTTCAAGATTTTCAGCACATAGGGAGGAAACTTAATATTTTTGCAATTCCTACAAGCATATGTTCCTCCCTCATAATAATTTTCAGTAGCATCATGAATGAATTCAACAATATAACCAGCACCTAAAGCATTCTTTTCATGATCTACAAGCATAGAAAATTTACTACTCTCCACATAAGCAAAATTCTTCTTATTCGGAATAGTGGGAGTATCATAAGAGACTCGAATACTATAAATTGTTTCCACAATAAAAGAGTAATGTTCAGAAAAAGGGTAATCATAATTGTTGGAGATATAACTACTAAGTGTAAACCGCCCAGGAGGGGCCGGTTTACGCTCATGTATACCGAAGCCCATGAAGACAAGGAGTATGGCGCTCTACCATTAAAGCTTAGAGGCCTAGAGCCCAATGGCGGATTAGGGCCCATAGTAGTAAACCGCCATAGATGTATAACTTGTATTGTAAGTTAGGGAAAGGAGAAAACCGAGCCGAACACTTGTATGAGCCAGCCTCGAGATACTGTAGACCGGCCGGGCATCAACCTATGTATATAAAGGGATGACCCGGCGGCAGTTGAGGAACAAGAAACAACAGCTCGAGAGATAGGAAAAGCGGACTCGCTCCCTGCTCATCGAGATCAATCAATCCCACAACAACTGGATCGTAGGCTTTTACCTTCACCGCAAGGGGCCGAACCAGTATAAACTTCCCGTGTCCTTTGTTCCGGTTTAACCCCTTTAAGATAATCTCGTTGCGATGGCTCCACGACTAAGTCCTTCCTCTAGGACATCTGACGTGTTAATTCCATGACAGTTGGCGCCCACCGTGGGGCTATCGCACGATGGTTTCGAGTTCTTAAAGGGCAACTTCGAAGGACTCAAGGGATACGTGGTTGGCCGGATGACCAAGAGTCGCCGCGGCAAGCTCTACATCGACGATGCAAGATGGGGTCCCGAGGCCGGCTCAATTGAGTACGGGTACCGGGTTCCCTTTGGCGGAATTCATGTTTTCATCTGCAAGATCGGCGAACCGGGCTCTAAGCCGGACACCTCCACCGACCTCGTCGAGACGGCTCAGCCTGCCAGGAAGCGTGCGTTCGTAGGATTCATCCATGGTGCAGGATCTGAACCAGTGTCCGATGGTGAAACGGTCATCTACTCAGATGGCGAATCATCCACTGGCGAAACCGAGTCGATGTACCAATTACAAGACGGCCGGATTGGGGGTTACTCCGATGGCGATAGTATTCCGGACCCCTTTGAACCACCGAACCGGGTTGCAATTTTCATGGTCGGTATGCAACCCATGTTGCAATCTTCATCTGCAGCAGCAATGATTTCTGGATCGGCAGCCGGGGCAGGAGGCCCTGCGCGCCGGCCGGCTCAAGTTCTTGCCAGTTTATTGGATGCTTTGACGACATTGTTGACCACGGCAGTCACCCCGGAGACCCAGGATCAGCATAATGCGGAGGTTACTAAGCTGAGGGACCAGATAACTCGTGCCAAGGAGGACTTGGCGGCTGAGGAAGCCAGGTTGACTGAAGAGCGGGCCACCTTAGATGCTCAGTCACAGCAGATCCAGGTGCAGAATTACCGGCTTATGTTGGTTCAGAACGCATCAAATGAAGTGCTGCGGAGGAAGTACCGGTCTCGTCTGCCACCGGTTTACAAAGGAATGAATCTTTTCAATACGCCGGGAGCCGGGCCAAGTAATCCGGCAGCAGTAAACCGGACTGAGGCACCCGGGACTGGAGCTACGGATCAGCCACGGGTGATGGACCCACCTCGATGGACGGACAACCCACCGCAATACGTACCAACACCGCCAGGTCACTTCTCTAGCCCTTTGGATAACATGATTGCTGCAGCGTCGCGTTTGGCAGCTATTCCGATGGAGGGTGACTCGCTGGCGGCGGTTGAGACGCGACGGGCCAGGGATCTTCTTCAAACCGTTGTTGTGCAGCAGCAGGCTTATTCCTACAGCCGAGACAGAATACATTCAACCCCCCCGTCCGAGCAAGAGTTACAGCAGGCACATGGACGAACCGGCTGTGTCAAGCAGTGCGCGGCACCGTGATGCCCCTCGAGGGCCTAATCCGGTGCGCGGCGGTTTGAATGCTCAGGATGTGGTGAACAACGGTAGAGCACGACGAGAGGCAAAGTTAGCAGCACAATTGGCAGCGCAGTATGCGAATCAAACCGCTCCAGTTCAACCAGCGGCATTAGTTGAACGTGGATTGGCTTTTAGCTCTTGGGGGGTACCGTGCCTCACCCCAGCTCTGCGTAGTGTGCGGCTGCCCAAGGATTTCAAGGGTCCGCATAAAGTGCCTAATTATACCGCCGATCAACCCCCCGAGGCGTGGATTGAAAGTTATGAGATGGCAATGGAGATGCTGGATGTGGATGAAGCGGCGTGTGCAAAGTACTTCACCATGATGTTGGAAGGAACAACTCACACTTGGTTAAAAAGCCTGCCCGCTAACTCCATCAGTTCATGGGATGAGTTGAAAGCCCGATTTATAGCAAACTTCAAAGATACATGCAAGCAACCCATGTCAATTGTGGATCTGGCTACTTGTGTCCAAGGGGAAAACGAATCAACAACTCATTGGTGAGCCGGGTTTCGAAAATTCTGCACTCATCGGACCGTATCAGGGCTGATTCGACAATCCTAACATTGGAGGGTAATTGCCGGTTTAAGTCGCTAAAGATGAAATTGGGATGGCTCAAACGCCACTGCAATGACATGGGAACACTTATGGCAGCCTTGGTTAAGTATGTTGATTCTGATAATACCAAGGATCCCGATTCTGACGAAGAGAAGCCGGAGAAGGGAAAGAAGAACAACGGTGCAAAGGGACAACAGCATAATCAGGCGGGCCATGGGAACAATGCTAAGCGTAAAGCGGACAATTCGGATTGTGTGGCTAACACCAATATGCAGGGCAATGCGTAGCGTCATAAGGGTAAACCGCCCCAGCGTGGTGGAGGCATGAGTCTGGAGCGCCTGTTAAACCAGCCCTTCCCAAAGCACGGGACGAAGGAGGTTCCAGCCACGCACCTCTGGAAGGATTGCTTCATTATGAAGGAATTCAAAAACTCTGATCTCTTCCGGTATGATCAGGGTCTGTCTGGCGGTTCAGGTCCAGGGTCTCACGGGCCGGGTTACGGCGGTGGCGGTTCAAACTCAGGATTTCAGAATAATCAGGGCAACCAGAACAACCAAGGTGGTCACAATCAGCAGAGTAATCAGGGGAATCAGCAGCAGTCGGGTTATCAGAGCAACACGGAGCAGTTAAATGGTGGACAATACCATGTCTTCACTACTAGTCTGTGCAAGCGCGATCAGAAGCTCCATAAAAGGGCAGTAAATTCTGTTGAACTGGCAGTACCCCATTATCTGTGCTGGTCTGAACAGCCTATTGTTTGGAGTCGGGGGGATCATCCGCCCTGGGTTGATAATCCTGGACATCTAGCTTTGGTGGTTGCACCATAGGTTAGAGGTTATAAGTTCACAAAGTGCTCATGGATGGAGGGAGTAGTATCAATATCTTGTATTATGAAACCTTCCAGCATATGGGGTTAACAGATAAGAATCTTAAACCGTCAAACATCGTTTTTCACGGTGTGGTGCCTGGTAAATCGGCTTACCCGGTCGGTAAGATAGCTCTGGAGGTGGTTTTTGGAGATGATCATGATTCAAGATCTAAGACGGTGACCTTTGAAGTGGTTAAAATCAGAAGTCTGTACCATGCCCTGTTTGGACGGCTGGTTTATGCTAAATTCATGGCAAGGTCGTGTTATGTTTATCTACAGCTCAAGATGATGGGTCATAAGGGGACCATCACGGTTCACGGTAGCCACAAGATTGCTCTGGAGTGCGAGGAAGGTGATGCGGCTTATGCTGAGTCTGTACTGAGTCGGTTTGTGCAACGGAGGAGTTGAAATTCTGTAAGGACAATGTTGATCCGGCAGATATGACTTCTCTAAAGAAGCCCACTATAGAGCATGATCCGGCTTTGAAGTTTAAATCGGCTGATGAGACTAAATTGGTTGATTTTGTTCCTGGCGATTCATCCAAGCAGTTCAGCATCAGTGTCAATTTGGATCCAAAATAGGAAAGCGCGATCATCGAGTTCATCCGTGAGAACCGGGACATCTTTGCATGGAAACCGTCTGACATGCCAGGTGTACCGAGGGAACTCGCTGAGCACACTCTTAATATTGATCCGAAGTTCAAACCGGTCAAACAGTTTCTTCGCCGATTTAATGAAGAGAGGCGCAAGGCCATTGGTGAAGAGGTAGCCCGGCCATTGGCAGCAGGGTTTATTGTGGAGGTGTTTCACCCTGAGTGGTTGGCTAATCCAGTGCTGGTACATAAGAAAAATGGCACTTGGCGTATGTGTGTGGATTACACAAATTTGAACAAAGCTTGCCCAGCTGATCCCTTTGCCCTCCCTCGTATTGATCAAATCATTGATGCTACGGCGGGTTGCGAGCATTTGAGTTTCCTGGATGCTTATTCGGGTTACCATCAGATCAAAATGGCAGTTAAGGACCAGGAGAAGACAACTTTTTTAACTCCTTTTGGAGCCTTCTGTTATGTATCTATGCCTTTTGGGCTCAAGAGTGCTCAGGCGACTTATCAACGGTGTGTGCAGAATTGCCTCCATAATCAGATTGGGCGCAATGTTAATGCTTATGTGGATGATATCGTGGTGAAATCCAGGAAAGCAGAGACGCTCATAACTGATTTGCAGGAAACTTTTGATAACTTGAGGGTTTATAAAATGATGCTCAATCCGGCTAAGTGTGTTTTTGGTGTACCGGCTAGCGAACTCTTGGGTTTTCTGGTGTCCAACAGGGGCATTGAGGCTCATCCGGAAAAGATCAAGGCTATCACATCCCTGGCTAAACCAGCGTGTATCAATGACATTCAAAGACTGGCAGGTCGGATTGCAGCGCTAAGCCGGTTTATTAGCCGGTTAGGAGAGAAGGTGATCCCGCTTTATCAGATGATGAAGAAAACAGACAATTTTGTTTGGAGTGATGTTGCTGATGCAGCGTTTGAGGATTTGAAGAAGCAGTTGGCCGAGCCGCCCGTCCTTACTGCCCCCATTGATAAGGAACCATTGCTATTATATGTGGCTGCTAATGCCCGAGCTGTCAGTGTGGCTATTATGGTGGAGCGCAAGGAGGCTGGTAAGGAATATCCGGTTCAACAGCCAGTTTACTATATCAGTGAGGTGCTTATCGAGTCCAAACGATATCCCCATTGGCAGAAGCTGGTGTATGGAGTGTTTATGGCAAGCCGTAAGCTTAAGCAATACTTTCAAGGCAATCCCATCACTATGGTCAGTTCTGCTCCATTGGGATACATCATTCAAAACAAGGAGGCAACCGGCCGAGTCGCTAAGCGGGCTATTGAGCTTGGGCCTCACGGGTTGAAATACATGCCTCACACGGCTATCAATTCTCAAGCGCTTGTAGACTTCATCAACGACTGGACATAGTTGCATGCACCGGAGGACAAACCGGATAATACATACTAGACTATTCACATTGATGGATCCAGACAATTGGAGGGCTCGGGGGCTGGAGTTGTCCTTACTTCCCCTCGAGGTGACAAATTTTGTTACGTTCTCCACTTAATGTTTCCCTGTACTAACAATGCAGATGAGTATGAGGCTTTGCTCCATGGTTTACGGATGGCTAAGGAGATGAACTTAATCCGGGTACGTTGCTTTGGTGACTCCGATTTAGTGGCTCAGCAAGTATCTGGTACGTGGGATTCCAAGGACCCACTCATGGCGGCTTATCGGCGAGAGGTGGATGTTATTGCTGGTCATTTCAAAGGTTATCAAGTCGAGCACATTGATCGGTGCAGAAATGAAGTGGTAGATGCTTTAAGCCGGCTTGGGTCCCAGTGTAAACCGGTGCCGCCTAATGTTTTTTTGGATATTTTGCATAATCCGTCGGTCAAGGTACCAATGGAGGAGGATCTGGCGATTCCTGGTCCGGAGGCTCAACTGGTGGCGGTTCTTCATGCTATCCCCGATTGGACGTTGTCGTACCTGGCGTATATGAACCGGGGCGAGTTGCCAGAAGATGAAGTTTTAGCCAAACAGATAATCCGGCGTTCTAAGTCCATGGCTATTGTCAATGGCGAGTTGCACCACTGCAGTGTCTTAGGGGCGTTTCAGCGTTGTGTTTCTTCTGAAGAAGGCTGTGAGATCTTGCATGAAATCCACGAAGGAGATTGTGGTCGTCATGCCAGTTCAAAATCCTTGGTGGCTAAGGCTTTCCAGCACGGTTTTTACTGGTTAACAGCTCATGCTGATGCGGAAGATCTGGTCCGAAGGTGTGATGGCTGTCAGAAGTTTGCACGTCGAGCTCATGTTTGGGCTCAGGAATTGAGGATGATTCCAATTACCTGGCCGTTTGCAACTTGGGGGCTGGATATGGTTGGGCCTTTTAAGAGATCCAAGGATAAGAAGACCCACCTCCTGGTGGCAGTTGATAAATTCACCAAGTGGGCGGAGGTAGAGCCAGTGAGCAAGTGTGATGCGGCCACGGCGGTTCAGTTCATGAAAAAGGTGATCTTACGGTTTGGTTTTCCACACAGGATTATAACAGATAATGGCACGAATCTCTCCAAAGGAGCTATGGAAGAGTTCTGTCAACGTGAGCATATCTGGCTTAATGTGTCGTCGGTAGCCCACCCCCAATCCAATGGTCAAGCAGAGAGAGCTAATCAGGAAATCCTAAAGGGTATCAAGCCCAGACTCATGGTCCCTTTGAAGCGGACGCCGGGTTGTTGGGTGGAGGAGTTGCCTTTCGTTCTATGGAGTATTAACACCACCCCCAATAGATCTACGGGTTACACACCCTTCTTCATGATTTGTGGAGCAGAAGCAGTCCTCCCAAGTGATATATGTCATGACTCGCCCCGAGTGGAAGCTTACGTTGAAGCGGATAATGAAACAGCACGCCAGGATGCCTTGTATCTGTTAGATGAACAACAGGATATTGCGGCAGCTTGCTCGGTGATTTATCAGCAAGACCTGCGGCGTTATCACAGCCGCCGGTTAAAACCAGGACTTTCCAAGAAGGCAACTTGGTGCTCTGGCTTATCCAGGATCAGACTGACATGCATAAGTTGTCTCCACCTTGGGAAGGACCCTTTGTGATCAGCAAGAATTTGAACAATGGGTCATACTACCTCATCGATGTTCGAGAGCACAAAGACTCACGCAAATCAGAGGAGGAGACTCGCCGGCCGTCGAATATAGCTCATCTTCGGCCTTACTACACCTGAGCCATAGGCTCCTACTATGTATATATTTCTGACAATGTACATATTATGATCAATAAATAAACCGACATCCTTGCTAAGCGGGGCCTCTGCCATTTTCGTCTTATATGTCTCCTTGGTTACTTGGGGGCTCATGCTTACAAAGCAGAGTTTTCCAGTAATCCGGCTTATAAATCCACAACATAGCTCACAATGTTACTTGGGGGCTCTTTGTGCACAGCAACAAAGAGCTTTAATGGACCCTTGTAATAGGCTATCAAGCCAGGCTTGGAAGCCAGGTTTATTCACCTAAAACCCCGAGTTAACCTACCTTCATCAAGTAAGCCACTTCGTCCAGGTAATCCTAGTATGACCCGCCGAACGTTTGACAAGTCAATCTTATACAGACCCTGAACTTGTCAAAGTTAAAATGACGATTGGTTAATTGGAGGACCATTTTAAAAGGCTTTGTCAAATGGTTTAATTCAGTGGCCTGGCAGCCCATGAAAAGCTTCGAATTTGGGCCTAGCAGCCCTTGAAAAGCCTTGACTACAAGTTTTTATTTGACTTTGTTTTTTGCAAGTTCTCTTTTCTTTGATAAGGTTTTAAGATAGACTGGCGTCCATTGACCTGGCCTGACTATAAGTCACTTCATCAGCCCGGTGTTTCTCAACCCGGTGCAGCTTTCAACTATCAGTTGTTAGCACAAAATTAATTATAAACCGGTGCTCTTAGCCCGGTCTGGCATTGACTATAAGTCACTAGGATGATCATTCGGTGTTTATCATAACCCGACGTGGTTTGTTATATGCTAGCACAGCATGGTGAAAGTTGTCAATACTCAGGGTTTGGGTTATAACCCTTACTACAAAAATGATTGGTAAACCAATGAGATGATTTAAATCACAGTTTATGACATGCAGAAAACAGGATTGCATCACACTGATAAAAATCATAAGCACACAGGGCATCTTATGACAAAGTGGCAGTCTCAGGAGAGTGATTATATGACATAGCAGACCAAATGTTTCAAAGCTATGCACGATGGCATAACAGACCAAGTGTGTTAAACTAGCCTATTACAAGGCGCTTGGACCGCCCAACAAGATCATTGTTTTTCTATAGAGGACGGAACACAAATGGTAAACCGGCATTCGGATTAGGATTCCTCTTCAGCTTGATGAGAAGTTTGAGGATCACCTTGCGCCGGTTCAACCTCCTCCTCCCCAGCAAGTGGCTGGAAGTCAATGGTTGCCCAGTCAATCCCCGGATAAAGCTTGGAAGACAGATTCGTCACTTATAAGATTGGATGTTTCAACGTCAGGGGCATAAGTGTGCTTACGGATTGGCGGGATAAGATTCTGCACTTTTTTCACAAATGCATCAACCCGTTTGTTGTCTGCATCATAGTTGGACCGATGGACACTCAAGTCAAGTTCTTCGTCCAATTTGCTTGCAAGCGGCGCATCTCCTTTGTCAAGGCTTTGAGGGCTTCACTATCAAATTTTGACCCGTCTTCTTGTTGGCTTGGATAGCTCTTTCCGATGTCTTCTAGATCAAGACCAGTTATCCAAGCTTTGGCCCAAGTCAGTGCAGATAGAGCGCCAGCCCTTGCAGCAGATCTCTTTACCTCTTCTATCTGGCAGGAGTCATAGATAATTTGGCCAAAGTATCCTTGATCAAGGTTGGTACCGGTTTATTGTATGGGGCCGCGCAGATGACTCGTTGAGCACCGTATACAGTTGTTCTATCAAGGTATAGGCTGCTTTCAACTTCATCTGCATATCCAAGCCCAGATGAGCAACACGACTACCTGCAACGGTTTAAGAATTTATTGTTAAACCGGCAACTTTAAAAGATGTTTAAGAAAGTCTCTTGCAAAGAGTACTTACCAACTATAGCAGAAGTCATAGCATTGATCTGATGCTTTAGCTTAGTTAGCTCTTCGCTACCTGTTTAAGAGCCGCATCAGCATCCTCAGCCTATTTTAACAGAGTGGCCCTCTCAGTTTCCCAGTCTGCCCGCTCGCTTTTGAAGCCATCCTTCTAATTGTTCCATGGCAGTTAAAGCACCCTTTAATTTCGTCTTTGGCCTTGGAAGTTTCTTCTTGCTGGGACTTGATATTTTCTTGAAGATCGGCGATTTGGGAGTCTTTGTTGTTCAAATCAGCCTGCAAAAGAGAGATAATAAAGTTGTTAATACTTCCTCAAAATCCCAAGCACATAACAAGTTATACACTTGGCACTTGGGGGCTAATGCGGATTGCTTCTTCTTAACTAATATTTAAGTCCCAAGGCTCAATACAAGTATTAATCTTGGCACTTGGGGCTAATGCCTAATTGATCAGATAAGTCAGAGGTGAAGGAATTCAACAAGGATAGGCTTTGCAACAGAAAGTCCCAGTTCATCTTGAAGAGATAAACCGGCCCTTGGCGCTACACAGTTGAAGTCTTTTTTATCCAAAGTCCTGGTTCATCTTGAAAAGATAAACCGGCCCTTGTGGGCTACAATGGAGTTGATAGACAGTACAAAGAAAACTTTATAAAATGTTTGAATAGAAGTTACCTCATAGCACTCCTTCATCAAGTTTACTAAACCGGCCTCGTAATCACGACTGATATACAGGCGGTTTAAGTATCCAGCATGGATGTCTTGAGCACCGAGATGAGCATAACTTGACAAATCAGTCTTCCACTTGCCTTTGTCCATAGCAATAAATTCCTCTTTGGCATTGTGCTTTGATAAAGCGACAGGGTCGCCAGGAGTAGTGTGGCCGAAACCGGTAGTCACCACATCATCGGTCTTGCCATCAGCAATCTCATCTGCGTTGGATGGTTTGGCAGCGGCTCTTGCTGGACTTGGAGGATTAGTAGCTGGAGTTGGTGGATCAGCAGCTGGGCTTGGCGGATTAGCATGAGGACTAGCCGGGTTAGCTTCTGGCGGATCAACATACGTGTCCTGACCTTGTGGCACAGGATCATCCAGAGCAATATCAGTATCTCCATCAGCAGCTTCTGAGGTCCTCTCTGGTTCAAAAGACGGATTCTCCTCAGTGGGAGCACTCAGTTTGGCCTTTTTGCTGAGTCGGGCTTTGGCACTACAAATAACAAACAGAGATTAATATGGTAAACCAGGGCAAGAAAGCAAAGCTAAAATTACTATACTTACCCAGGGACGGTCTTGAGGGGAGGCATCTGTGTGGTTGATGAATCACCAGAGGATGAATTAGAAGTTACCTGATAATTCGAATCAGACGGATTAAGAGGGTATCGGAAGTAACCCGCCAAGGGATAAGATGTATGAAGTACAAGGGACCTCTGGATGGCGCTTTCGAATTGGGGTGTCTGGTAAACCGGAGGAAGTGACTTGCTGGCCATTGTGCCGGGTTGTGCGATGAGCTTCAGGGTGTTGTGTCTTCAAAGAAAAGTTTGGATCCAAATGAGTGAGAGGATGTGAACATTTCACTTTCCGGACTGCGCGATGGAGTTTTCGTACTGGCACAAGATCGGAATTGGAGGAAAGGGAGATTACCTCTACGTGGTCAGCACGGCTGGCTTCCGCATCATCCTCATAATGGTCATTGTCAATAAGATGTATGAAAAATGAACCAAGGGAGTCAGGTTCTACCTGTGGTTCCGAGTCGTCAACATCTTCGGGCGGATCAGAGGACTCGGCGGTTTTCTTCTTTGCTGGCCTCTTTGTGGCCTTGCTCTTAGCACGAGGAGCTCTCACCGGTTTGTCTTGTGGTTTTGCCGGTTTGTATTGAGTTTTCCTCTTCCAAAATGGATCTTCGTCCTGTAAGAATAAACAAAAGGCTATCAGAAAATGTCAAAAGGGAGACGGATTAAAAAGCAGAAAGATAAATTCTTACAGCTGGCGGTTTGTTGGAGGCATAAAAGGGAAGCAGCCCAGTCTTGCTGCACTTAGATATCGGTTCATCTAGCATCTTTTTGACAGACTCAGTGATCTCATCATCATTCATCTATATTTCAGTGTGCCGTTGAGGATCTTTGACATCCCCAGTATATTCATACATTAATCTGGTGCGGCGGCTTAAGGGCAAGATACCCTATGAAACCCAGCAACGGACAAGGTCAATACCGGTTAAACCGTTTGCCATAAGAGCCTGGAGCTTAGCAAGCTGTGGTGCATATGTTTGTCGTTCTCTGGCAGTAAGCCGTTGAGGCAGTGGATGTTCATTGCTGAGTCGGTAAGCACGATAACCCGGCAGAGGATTTTCATCAGCAGGAGCAGTGTTCCAGCAGTAGAACCAAGTCTGATTCCAATCCTTAAGGTGGCTGTGATGTTTGGCATGAGGAAAATTGACTTCCTTCCTTTTTTGAATCGACACCCCACCAAGTTCATTATTGGGGCCGTCAGTAAATTCAGTACGGCGGTTCAAGTGGAAGAAGTCTCTGAAAAGTTCAACAGTCGGTTCTTCTTGCAGATAAACTTCACAGAACACTTGGAAATTGCAAATGTTGGACACAGAGTTTGGTCCAATGTCTTGAGGGTGGAGTTGGAAATTGGCAAGTATATCACGAAAAAATATTGATCCGGGAGGGCTAAACCCTCGGTCCAGATGCTGCATAAACACAACTACTTCTCCATCTTAAGGCTCGGGAGGATTTTCAGCACCCGGGACTCTCCAATGAATGACCTCTTTCTTTGCTAAAGTGCCAGTCACAACATACCCAGTGAGTTGCTCTTCAGTAATCCAGGAAGGAACCCAATTGCAAGAGAGAACTGTTTGGCCATTTTTGGTGACAAGCTGTAAAGGAAGTTCAAATGTCGGTTCATGATTCAAAATTGATATGCATAAACCGGTGTCAAACTGGGGAATTCAATCAAGGCATGTGTGCACATTAAACCGGATACTGATGTTCAAGTAAAGACGGTGGTTTACGTGAGGGCTAATGGTATATGTCGGATTGTCAAGTTCTAACATTTAAACCGCCTACAATAGTGCGGAAGGGACAGATCTGAAATTCTCTTAAGTATTGCACAAACAGGTTCTACAAGTTGGTATAATAATTACGGATCTAGCGCAGTTCAGGAAAAGGAACAAATTCAAAGCCTAAAAGTGGCGACAGCAGAACAGCAAAGATTCAGATTGGATCTGTTCATAGGCGAAAGGACGCTATGGTGACGAAAAGTAAACTATAGTTTCGGCCGCACAAGAAAGATAATAAGTTCATCAGGATACAATGGACAGTAAGAGAAAGCAGTGAACACCGATGAACACTGATGAACACCGATGAAGGCATGAAACCCTAATGCATATCTAGGGTTGAAAAAAGAAGGCTTACCGGCTTTGTAGGATCGGCGGAGAAGGGTCGTGGTTCTCTGGTACGTTCAGGTTGATGCAGCGGCCAGGGATGATGCAGCACTTGAAGGTCGAGGGCGGCGGCGGAGCTTTCAGACTTGAGCATCGAGAGGAGGAAGAAGAGGCGCGGAAGGGGAAAAGGGAAAGACCCCTGGGCCTATTTATAAGACGAATGGATAAGTAGGCAAGCGCGGGGATCGAGGAGCTCGAAGCGGAGAATGGGGCACAGCTGTCGCCTCTATCTTCGGAGATCAATTAATAAAAGGAAAATATTTATGAGTTTTTTATACAGAGATGATGTCATGACGATTTACTGCAAATTTAGAAGATGACGTCATGGCGGTTTACCAAGCTCACATGGAGAAGATGTCATGGCGGTTTACAAGGATTATAGGAAGATGTTCAGGGAATTTTTCTAAGTATTGAAGATTGACATGAACAGGTTCAAATCAATCTGGGGCCTAATGTTGGGGATATAACTACTGAGTGTAAACCGCCCAGGAGTGGCCGGTTTACGCTCATCTATATTGAAGCCCATGAAGACAAGGAGTATGGCGCTCTACCATTAAAGCTTAGAGGCCTAGAGCCCAATGGCGGATCAGGGCCCATAGTAGTAAACCGCCATGGATGTATAACTTGTATTGTAAGTTAGGGAAAGGATGAAACCGAGCCGGACACTTGTATGAGCCGGCCTCGGGATTCTGTAGACCGGCCGAGCATCAACCTATGTATATAAAGGGATGACCCGGCGGCGGTTGAGGAACAAGAAACAACAGCTCGAGAGGTAGGAAAAGCATATTCGCTCCCTGCTCATCGAGATCAATCAATCCCACAACAACTGGATCGTAGGCTTTTACCTTCACCGCAAGGGGCCGAACCAGTATAAGCTTCTCGTGTCCTTTGTTCCGGTTTAACCCCTTTAAGCTAATCTCGTTGCGATGGCTCCATGACTAAGTCCTTCCTCTAGGACATATGACGTGTTAATTCCACGACAATAATCATGACAAGTTCTATAAATATAATCATCACTACTTTTTATAGCATAAGTTTCATCACAATAATCATCATAAGTAGCAACTTCGTTCTCATCATAATCGATTGAAACCTCTTCCAAGATAGTGGAATCATCACTAAATAAAGTTGACACTCTTCCAAATCCACTTTCATATTCATCATAATAAGATTCAACATCCTCCAAAATAGTGGGGTCATTACTTCCTAAAGTTGACACTCTTCCAAACCCACTTTCATCAATATAATCATCATACGTAAGAGGCATGCTATCATCATAACAACTTTGCATATCAAAACTTGGGAGGCTAAAAATATCATCTTCATTAAACATAACATCCCCAAGCTTGGGACAAACATTAATTGCAGCAAATATATTCTCAAATATGTCATCCTCATCAAACATAGCTTCCCCAAGCTTGGGCCTTTTCATATCATAAGCATAATCACTCTCATCATTAATAGTATGGATAGCACCAATAGTATAGAAATTATCACCATCACAATGAGTAGTAGGAGCAACATCATTTGGGAGGGATACCTTTTTACCTTTGCTGCTCCTTCTTTTCTTTTTCTTCTTCACATTATGTGTGGGTTCAACATTCTTCTTTGAGCTCCTTATTGACGAGATTGGTTGAATAGAAAGCTCCTCCTCGTTACCTGATTCATCATAAGAAATAATAGGAGGATATTGGGAAGTCTTTTCCCTTTCATTACTATTCTCATCATCTTCTATTTGCTTTCTTTTCTTTAGGTGATTGGCATTATAAGGATTTTCAATGCAATTCACCGCACAAAACAAATAAATCTCCTCTAAATCAATATCAAGGAAATGCTCAAGATTAAATTTTGGAATAAGCTTAGTTGCACGTTTCAATTCTTCATAACCCAAAAGCAAACTAAGTTCATTATAATGAGCAAGGGAGATCAAATCATCACAATTTTTGGACACGATTCGATCATGAAACAATTTGCATTGGAGATGTAAATGACCACGTTCACTGCAAAGTTCACAACGGTAAAGATATCTTAAATTTTCAGCACTAACATAAGCCTTTCTTGCAACCCTTTAGTTTCTAAATACTTATGCCTCTTGCAATATCTATTTTCCCTATTTGGTGTGTACTTGCAAACCCAATCTAGTCCACAAAAATCGACATGCTTATAAGAGATATTTTCATCATAACTACTGCAATCATCATTAGTACTATGGATATTCAAGGAGTTCATACTAACAACATTGCAATCATGCTCATCATTCAAAGATTAGGTATCAAGCATTCTAATGCATTCTTCTTCTAGCACTTGAGCACAATTTTCCTTTCCAGCATTCTCACGAAAGATATTAAAAAGATGAAGCGTATGAGACAAACTCAAATCCATTTTTTTGTAATTTTCTTTTATAGACTAAACTAGTGATAAAACAAGAAACAAAAAGATTTGATTGCAAGATCTAAAGATATACCTTCAAGCACTCACCTCCTTGGCAACGGCGCCAGAAAAGAGCTTGATGTCTACTACACAACCATCTTCTTGTAGACGTTGTTGGGCCTCCAAGCGCAGAGGTTTGTAGGACGGTAGCAAATTTCCCTCAAGTGGATGACCTAAGGTTTATCAATCCGTGGGAGGCGTGGGATGAAGATGGTCTCTCTCAAACAACCATGCAACCAAATAACAAAGAGTCTCTTGTGTCCCCAACACACCAAAACAATGGTAAATTGTATAGGTGCACTAGTTTGGCGAAGAGATGGTGATACAAGTGCAATATGGATGGTAGATATAGGTTTTTGTAATCTGAAATTATAAAAACAGCAAGGTAACTAATGATAAAAGTGAGCACAAACGGTATTGCAATGATAGGAAACAAGGCATAGGGTTCATACTTTCACTAGTGCGAGTTCTCTCAATAATAATAACATAATTGGATCATATAACTATCCCTCAACATGCAACAAAGAGTCACTCCAAAGCCACTAATAGCGGAGAACAAACGAAGAGATTATGGTAGGGTACGAAACCACCTCAAAGTTATCCTTTCTGCTCGATCTATTCAAGAGTCCGTAGTAAAATAACACAAAGCTATTCTTTCCGTTCAATCTATCATAGAGTTCATACTAGAATAACACCTTAAGACACAAATCAACCAAAACCCTAATGTCACCTGGATACTCGATTGTCACCTCAAGTATCCATGGGCATGATTATATGATATGCATCACACAATCTCAGATTCATCTATTCAACCAACACAAAGTACTTCAAAGAGTGCCCCAAAGTTTCTACCGGAGAGTCAAGATGAAAACGTGTGTCAACTCCTATGCATAGGTTCATGGGCGGAACCCACAAGTTGATCACCAAAACATACATCAAGTGGATCACGTGGTATCCCGTTGTCACCACAGATAAGCACGGCAAGACATACATCAAGTGTTCTCAAATCCTTAAAGACTCAATCCGATAAGACAACTTCAAAGGGAAAACTCAATTCATCACAAGAGAGTAGAGGGGGAGAAACATCATAAGATCAAACTATAATAGCAAAGCTCGTGATACATCAAGATCGTGCCATAGAGAGAACACGAGAGAGAGAGAGAGAGAGATCAAACACATAGCTACTGGTACATACCCTCAGCCCCGAGGATGAACTACTCCCTCCTTGTCATGGAGAGCGCTGGGATGATGAAGATGGCCACTAGTGAGGGATCCCCCCTCCGGCAGGGTGCCGAAATAGGCCCCCGAGAGGTTTTTGGTGTCTACAGAGGCTTGCGGCAGCGGAACTCCCGATCTATCTTTTTTCTTCGATGGTTTTAGGGTATATGGGAATATATAGGCAAAAGAAGTCGGTCGGGGGAGCCTCGAGGGGCCCACGAGATAGGGGGGCGCGCCCAGGGGGTGGGCGCGCCCTCCTATCTCCTGGCCTCCTTGAAGCTTCCCTGGCTTGTACTCCAAGTCTCCCAGATCATGTTCGTTCCAAAAATCATGTTGCCGAAGGTTTCATTCCGTTTGGACTCCGTTTGATATTCCTTTTCTTCGAAACACTTAAATAGGCAAGAAAACAGCAATATGGGTTGGGCCTCCGGTTAATAGGTTAGTCCCAAAAGTAATATAAAAGTGTATAATAAAGCCCGTAAACATTCAAAACAGATAATAAAATAGCATGAATGCTTCATAAATTATAGATACATTGGAGACGTATCAGAGGGGCGCCCAGGTGGGTTGTGCCCACCCAGGTGCCCCCCTCATGTGGTTCTTGGCTCCAGAAATTCTCTTTTATTGTATAAAAAATCCTCGCAAAGTTTCGTTCCAATCCGAGAACTTTTATTTCTGTACAAAAACAACACCATGGTAGTTCTACTGAAAACAGCGTCAGTCCGAGTTAGTTTCATTCAAATCATGCAAGTTAGAGCCCACAACAAGAGGAAAAGCACTAGGAAAAGTAGATACGACGGAGGCTTATCAACTCCCCCAAGCTTAAACCTTTGCTTGTCCTCAAGCAATTCAGTTGATAAACTGAAAGTGAAAAAGAAAAACTTTTACGAACTCTTTTGCTCTTCTTTACGTAAATAAGCTTAAGTAGCACCCAAGTTCTCAGCAAAGATTATGACTAACCATGTTGACAATAACTCTTAAAAATTTTATTAACTCATGTCAATGACATAATCAACTAGCGAGCAATAATAAAATATGACAAATAGCAACACTTTGTCAAAACAACCATGATATAATATGATAATAGTGGTATCTTGCTAGCCCTTTCTGAGACCGCAAAATATAAATGTAGAGCACCTCCGAAGTTCAAGCAGCGACTAAACATTGTAATTCATGGTTGAAAAGATCCAGTCATGATGCACCCAACATTATCTACACATAATGCATGAGGATGACAATAGTGCTCTTAGGTTCTGGCGCTTATTTGAGAAGGTGATGACACAACATAAAAGTAAATAGATAGTTCCTTCGTAGAGGGAAGCAGTGATTTGCAGCGGTGCTAGAGCTCAAATATTTAAAACAGAGGTAAATGAAATTTTGAGAAATGCACCCTTCCTGTTTACTTCGCGACCATTAGTTATCGGTGTCTTCCATGCTAAACACATTAGTGGCGGTTCCCAAGCGATAAAAGTAAAGGTTTACTTCCCCTCCACCAACAAACAAACTCCACGGCTGGTCAGAATCCACGGGTACCGTCCATACCAACAGCAATTCTAGGGGAGTTTTGTTTAATTATTTGCACTTTGAATTCGGGACTGGGAATCCCTATTATCGCCCCTCTCATGCAAGGACGAGTGAATAAACACTCATCATGAGAATAATCAGCTTAGCATGGAAGATACTGACTACCTCCTGTCGCTCTATGAACAGTCCAGGCACACAAAAAGGATATTTAATTGAAGTTTTTAGAGGTGGCACATGCAAATTTACTTAGGACGGCAGGGTAATACCGCATATAGGTAGGTATGGTGGACTCATCTGTAATAACTTGGGTTTTAGGATTTTTGATGCATAAGCATAATTCGCGCTTAGTACAGGCGAAGGCCAGCAATTAGGTTGAGAAGCGGCCAGCTAGGGAGAGAAAATGGGCATGAACATGCATTATGCATAAGTAACATTGGGTACTAGCATGAATAGGATATGAACACCATGAACATAAATATCATAGAGGCTATGTTGGTTTTGATTCAACTACATGCATGAACATGTGCCAAGTCAAGCCACTCGAACATTTAGAGGAGGATACCACATCATCATGCTACATCACAATCATTTTAACGCAATGTTGACATCCAAGATAAATCATTATCCACTCCTAGCTACTTAAGCATGGCATGAGAAACTATAATCTCTAAGGGCCATTGCAAACATGTTTGATCATAACAGGCTGAATCATGGATATTGGGTTAAACATATTTACAAAAACAGAACAAGTTGAGTTCGTACCCATTTCTCTCTGCCACAGCCAGTTCATCAAATATCGTCATTATTTCCTTTCACTTGCACAACCGAACAATATGAAAATAATAATAGTGCAAGAGTGTCGTGGACTAAGCTAGAATCTGCAAACATTTTATTCAAAGGAGAATATAAAGTAATTTGGGCTCTTTGTTAGATCAACAATAATGCATATGAGAGCCACTCAACAATCTCACTGTGGTCTTCTCCTCGGTACGACTCGATAAAAAAAGAAATTCAGAGAAACACACTGAAATATTTTTGGAGTTTTTGGTTTTCCTGAAAGAAAGCAAAAAAGAAGGCAAAACAAATATGAGAAAAATTATTTACACGGGAAAGCTCCCAACAAGCAAGAAGAAGAATTGAGAAATCTTTTTGGGTTTTCTTTTTAATACTATAACTAACTACGCTAGAAAGAAAAACTGAAAATAAGAAGGAAATATTTTTGGATTTTCTCAAAAAAATTCAAACACACAAGAAGAAGGTGAGAAAATAAATCTAACATGGATAATACAATGAAAAAGTGTGAACACCAACAACTGGAATGAAATGTGTGAACATGAATGTAATGTCAGTGGAAATACATACTCCCTCAAGCTTAGGCTTTTGGCCTAACTTGGTAATCACCACTCGAAGAAGCCACCAGGTCCTACGTTGAAGTGCTGGGGATCGGGTACTTGGGGGTCCCACTCCTAAGGTTCCTCCTCTGCTGCAGCTTGGTTGTTCTGATAAGCGACAATATCCTCAGGCATGATTCTGTATCCGCCCTGGCAATAGGATCAAACAAAGCAGGTGCAAGCAATGGAATAATATCACGAGTGTTCACACTGAAAACTAGATTCTACAGAACAGGAATGCCAGTGTTCTTGCCATCAATAAACGGGTGGCGTGCCATAGCTTGATGATCTAAATAAACCTTGGGTAAGGGATAATCATGTTGATGTATCTGAATGTTAAAGTGACTCGCTAAGCGAGTAGCATAAATACCACCATGTATTTTACCCTTGGATCTATTAATATGGAGGCGGCGTGCCACAATAGCTCCCAAGCTATAAGTGTTGTTGTCGTATAGTGCGCGGCGTAAAACAATGAAGTCAGAGGCACTGAGTGCGCCTACCTTCTCTCTAGCAAGCAAACACTTTGCAATAAATAGAGCAGAATAATGCACAGCAGGAAAGTGTAAGCTAGTGGTGGTGACACCTGACACCCCTCTCTCATCCCCCACTGTCAGAGTGCGGTAAAAACCATCAAACTCTGCAGGCCTAGGCTCTCTTAATTCCCTGTTGGAAGGGATCAACCATATGTCACAAAATTCAGTAAGTGGTATCTGACAGGTTTCAACATATAAATTAAATTGCACCTCAGGAGGATTATTCCTACTTATGAAATGAAAGTTGTGCACAAAGGAATTTGTGAGGAGATGATATTGTTCACACTCAGCTCCGATGAAGTCGGTGAGGCCGGCATTAGCGGCATATTGTGCAAACTCTTGACGGATTTTGGCTCCATCCATGAATGGGATGTGCGGCCATTTGCATGGCCGTACCTCTGCCATTCTCCGGGTGTGGAGGTCATTGTCCGATGACTCCCCAATAACTCCCTTGGAGTTCTTCTTGGAAGCAAACTTCCTAAAGATACTCATCTTTTTTCTATGGACAAAAATCTAAAAAATTTAGTCCACAAAATTTTTCTCAACAGAACTTCACAAGATTGATATCAACTACTCACAGGGATGCATAGAGGCCATATCAAGCATTCAAACTACTTACAACTCTAAGAATTAAACATATAAGCTCATCTGCAACAGCACCAAGGGTAACTAATTATTCAAAATATAAACCACTAAAGCAAAAACTAATTGGACCAATGGGGGAGTCACATACCAAGCAACAATCCCCCGAAACAGTTTCGGAAACAGAGCTTCAAGCAAAGAGATCTAAATCCGCGGGTTTGAGAGCAAGAACACGAGAGAGAGAGAGAGAGAGAGAGAGAGAGATTCTGGTTTTTTCTAGAGGTAGGTGGTGACATGGGCTAAAGAGTTAAGTGAGGGGGCCCACGTAGGGACCACAACTCACTAGGGCGTGCCTGGGGCTGCTGGAGCGCCCAGGTGGGTTGTGCCCACCTGGTGCACCCCCCTATGATGTTATTGGCATAAAAAATTCAGAAACATTCAGAAAATATATATTAAATTTTCAAGGCATTCTGAGAACTTTTATTTTTAGGCCTTTTTTTATTGCACGAGAAATTCAAAAACCAGACAAAACATGGCATTTTATTTTATTTAACTAATAAAAACAGAAAACAAAATGTAAGGACAAAAGGTAGTGTTCACTTAATTCATCAACTTCATACCTCTCAAAAATGATTCATTAATAAGTTTGATCAAGTCTTATTAACAACCACTTTCGATTAGCATAAAACCGAAGAACTTTCGTAAAACACTAAGTTACCTCAACGGGGATATGAATGTCGCCAACTTTAGTAACATAGAACTAATAGCACTAAGGCCATCCACTGTGTATGCCAAAACCGGTGTAAAGACAATTGTTGCTACATTTGGCACCAGTGCCCTGCACTGGCGAGCCAATGCAGCGGAAAAAAATCAAGGACTCGGACTCTGGAGCACCTAGTTGCTCTGATGCCCAGCTCCTTCGTGCCATAAAGTTTTAGTATTTTACTTGGCTGCTCGGATGTGTGGACCAAAGTTGGCTGCACAAACTGCTGAAGCGGGTGCCAAATAATTCTAATGGCACCGCTGATTAGATGGCAACATTTTTAGATACTAGGTACAAACTGTGACACTGTCTTAACATCCACAATAACATAGCATAGTGACAGTGTCTGAATCACATCTAACAAATGATTTGTAGCAATGGAAGTGGGTCTAACCTTCTCTGCACATGCCAGAAACTTCCTCCCACTATCGATAGGTTCAAACGCAACTAGCTTCACGCATGGAGATTGATGGTGACAACGGGCAGGAAGATCTTCAGCCACCCTGCTCCATTCATTCCAACTGATGGTCCTAGGGAGCTGCAAGAGGAAGAAATGACTCAGATCGACCGCCGGGTTAAAATCCTTCATTCCAAGTCATAACCCGAGAGAGAGAAGAGAGGCATACCCGGGTGCTGAAAAATTCGTCGTCGGAGGAGGAACCGATGGAGAGGTCATTGAAAAAGACCATGGCGACCCCGGCGGTAGGATGCGAGACGGCGGGGCAAGGAAGCAAGCGAGGAAGCGGTTATAGCTTCGGAAGGAAGGAAGGAGGAAACAGGGGAAATGTGACTTGTGGTCGGGGAGAAAAGGGGGTGGGGAAGGGGGGCGGGGGTAGATATTTCGATGGTAGGTCAAAATTTTTGAAATGTGGAGGGAAACTTTGCGCGTTGTGCCACCGGACACCATTCACTTTGAACGATTGTGTGCGTCGCAAATGATTCTTCTGCTTTATGCACATGGGATGAGTTTGATAATTCAAATGTTGGTGGAAATTTCCCTGGGTACTATCCTCATCAACGCCATTGCATAATTTAACATCGCTTGCTAATTTGGGCACACAAAAGAGCGTACAGCACACAGACCACACTTAATGAATCGAGCAATTCTAGTAATTAAACAGAACCAGCTGACCTAAACATTGCTCTAACAAAAGACCAGCATTAAAAAAAGCCTAAGTACGCATGATTTTAACAAAGCCGCTGCCGCGCCGGTCTATGCATCACCGATGTGAGATGAGACGTTGATGACTTGTCCCGGTGACATGCCGCCATTGGTGGACTCCGCGTCCCCCCTGCTGAAGTCAACCACGTCCTGGTCCTCGTCCTCAGCGCCACCCTCAAGGTTGTAGTACTCGTAGTAGTGGCTGCGCCATAGCTCGTGTTGGTACTCCACTGCCGATTCCTCGACGGACAGACTCTTCTCTACCTCGACCTCGGCCACATGCAACTATCCTCCCGAGGCTCCTCGATCTCCGCCGCCTCCTGCATCTCTAGCTCCCGCTCGGTCATCTCGTGAGGAAGCAGGTGCTCCATGGCCATCGCCGCCTTTTCAGACATGGGTTGCATGCTGCATTCCGAGGTGTCCTGGAATATCTTGGCGTGTGTGTCCTTGATCTTGGCATGGATGGCCTCGACCCGGGCCAGGGTGACATCGGCGGCATGGACGACAGCTTGAGCGCTCTCAGCGTTTGCAGCCGTCGTTGCAGTAGCTGCTGCAGCCGTCTCGTCTGCTACAGCTGCCCCGTCGACTGCCGGAGATGCCCTCTTGGCGGATGCGGCCGCGCTCAATGTGGATGCGGCGACACTCTCGGCATAGGCGGACGCTCTCTCGGTGCAAGCGGCGGCACTCGGGGAGGACGCGACCGCCGTATGGGCCCTCACGAAGCATTTTCACGGTGTCATCTTTTGCAAGAAGGGGTTGCAGGAATGGAGATCGGGATTCGTGGATTCGTGGGTTACCGCCACTGTAGCAGACGAGCCGGCGAGGCTTAAGGAGGAAGAACTAAATAGACCCACGAATTTTCATCCCAAACGATTCCTGCAAAACAACTATGTGTGATGTTGTTGATATTTTTTTATTAGCTGTGTAAGGAGAATTTGGAGTAAAGTGGCAATGGATGGTGTTTTAAATGTATGAGAAAATTTGTAGTACTAATACAACTGTCATTCAAAAATTTGGAAAATTCCAGGGGTCATTTGACCTTTTAAGACATTTAAGTGATTTTCAAGCCATTTAATGACCGTAATTCAAATTTGAACTACATCTACATGCAACGGCTAACCATAATGGTATGAAAAATCATATATGTGTACTTGTGTGCGAGTTAACTCCATGTGCGTTAAATTGGAAGGAATTTTCAAACATATTGGTCTCACGGCTATGACAGAAAGCATGGAGTGCCATGGCATTTAAATTCCAAAAAGTTAAAATAAAGATTAGAAACACATAAAACCTTGCTTGATGTAATATCATGCCACCAAGATGATGTGATAAAAAATTGGCATGTTTGACGAAAGTTTGGACACACACTCCTCACAAAACGGAGCAAATCACTAGAAGGCTCGTAGTTCCTAGAGGGAACAATGCGTGTTTGATGACGAACGGGCGATAGCTTCCTCTTACGGCCTTCAAAAGTTTTCTACATTAACATGCACTAATACAACTTTCATATAAAAATTTGGAAAATTCCAGGGGTCATTTGACCTTTTAAAGACATTTAAGTGATTTTCTAGCCATTTAATGACCGTAATTCAAATTTGAACTACATCTACATGCAACGACTAACCACAACAGTTTGAAAAATCGTATTTGTGTACTTGTGTGCGAGTTAATTCCATGTGCACTAAATTGGAAGGAACTTTTAAACATATTGGTCTTACGGCTATGACACAAAGCATGGAGTGCCATGGCATTTAAATTTGAAAAAATTAAATAATGATCAGAAACACATGAAACCTTGCTTGACGTAATGTTATGTCGACAATATGATGTGGTAAAAAAATTGGCATGTTTGACGAAAGTTTGGACACACACCCCTCACAAACTGGAGCAACCCAGTAGAAGGCTCGTGCTTCCGAGAGGGAACAATGTATGTTTGATGACGAACGGGAGATCGCTTCCTCTTATGGGATTCAAAAAAATTCTACAGTTAACATGCACTAATACCACTGTCATGTAAAAATTTGGAAAATTCTAGAGTTCATTTGACATTTTAAAGACATTTAAGTGATTTTCTAGCCATTTAATGACCGTAATTCAAATTTGAACTACATGTACATGCAACGGCTAACCATAACGGTTTGAAAATCATATTTTTGTGTACTTGTGTGCGAGTTAATTCCATGTGCAGTAAATCGGAAGGAATTTTCAAACATATTGGTGTCACGGCCTAGACACATGCATGAAGTGCCATGCCATTTAAATTCCAAAAAAAGATTAGAAACACATGAAACCTTGCTTGACGTAATGCCATGCCACCAAGATGATGTGGTAAAAAAATTGGCCTGTTTGACGAAAGTTTGGACACACACACATCGCACAAACAGGAGCAACTCACTAGAAGGCTCGTGGTTCCGAGAGGGAACAATGCATGTTTGATGACGAATTGACGATAGTTTCCTCTTATGGGCTTCAAAACAATTCTACAGTTAACTTGCAGTAATACAACTGTCATATCAAAATTTGGAAAATTTCTGGGGTCATTTGACCTATTTAAGACATTTAAGTGATTTTCTAGCCATTTAATGACCGTAATCCAAATTTGAACTACGTCTACATGCAGCGGCTAACCATAACGGCTTGGACACATGCATGGAGTGCCATGGCATTTAAATTCCAAAAAAATAAAAAATGATGAGATGATGTAAATATCTGGTGTTCAAAAAAGAAAATGTAAAGATCTGGCAAGACAACTGGGCCCCACATGATTGGCACCCAATTTTGCGCCTCGAGGTTTGGAAGGTAAATGGCGCGGGTTATTAATTAGACACGGTTCTGTATTTGAAACTGTCAGCTATTAAGTTCACACACGACTTTTGTTGTAGGAATCGTGTGTAATTCAAACTATAGTACTCGTAAATTCTGGCGAGAGGCATGTGTACTGTTCTCGTCGATCTAGATTCCGGCCGCCAATAAATACTACCTTCCTCATGTCGTCTCGCCTGCATTCTCATCTACATCCCCCCCCCCCTCGCTCGCCCTCTCTCAAATCTCTGCCATGGGGCCGCCGATCTGCCCACGCACCGCCGAGGAGGCGCCGCCCCCCAAGGACGCTCAGTCAAAGAGTAGTGACGAGGAGGACCCCTATGCGTCGCCGGAATAGGTTGCACCGGAGCCCCCGACTTTTGAGTGGTTTAGGGCCAGTACAGTCTTTGTCTGTGGAAGTCGTTGCCACCGATTGAGAAAGCCAGGCAAGTGGCGTTCAAGAAGGAGATGGCGGAGGAGGAAGCCAGGTACCAGGCGGCCTGTGATGCTGCCTGAAAAAAGGAGGCAGTGGAGCTTTGGGGGCGGGCGCGTCATCGTGAGGAGGAGGTGTACGAAGACGGGTACTTCACGAGGAAGGTCCAAGGTCCTAGGCGCCTCATTGCTGCGTGGAGGTGGGCCGATAAGCTCCAGCGTGCCACTGACGAGGAGCTCTGGTGGGTGCCCAACAAAATGGTAAGATCATTCACGCTCGTCCGCCAGCAAGAGGTAGATCGGTATGTTAAGCGCTGCAAGGCCGAGGAGGCGGAGTACTGCCTCCGCGCTGGGAAGATGTCTGGCGAGGGGCTACCGGAATACTGCCCCTAGGAGGGATTATTAGTTTTAGTATTGCTCATTTTCAATTTTATGCATTGTACCTAGTAGTTAAGTATCATCACGTATATGTGATGATATTATATATATTTTGTGATGAACTAATGAACAATTAATATATATTATGAATTCCATTTTCTACCTGTTTTCATATACTAATTTGTATCTAGCTGTTATCATCCACATATATAGAATGGAAAGCATATACACACACATTGAAACAGAACGTATAAGAACGGAAAACAGAGTACACACATTGAAACAGAGCAATATTATGATTGCTGTGAATACATAGCGATGCACGTCGAAATGACTCAACAAAATAAAATGCGTCCATGAGACCATGACCTACAGCCCTTGCCTACGATAGCTCTTGCCTCTGCCTGAACTCGTTCAAGCGGTCGACACGCTCGCGGTACATCTGAAGCGTGATATCGAGCTCCAAGTTGGCTATTTCATTAGAGATCACCAGCTCAAGGATGTGAACGACGCGACGGGCGTCCGATGCAAGTACGGCGCGGCCGGCCTCTGGTGCAAGTACGGTGCAGACGGCCTCTTTCCACTCCTGGCGAATAATGGGGGTATTGACGGGACATGTACCCAGCTGCGACGCCCTGTCAACAGCGGGAAAGCACCGATGGATCTGCTCTTGCTGTGCGGCATGCCCCGCCTCTCGCTCTGCGGCGCTCCAACGATCTTGTTGTGCAGCAAGCTGCAGCCTATCGGCGCGGATGCGCGCCTAGCTTGCTCTGCGACGCGCCATCGATCATGTTGTGTGGCGAGCTGCTGCCTCTTGGCGCTGACATGCCTATCTTGATCCGCGGCGCTAAAGTGCCATGCGCCTAGGGTCTGCTCAACCCTGGCGATGACGCGCATCACGGCATCATCCATCGAATTGCCGAGGAGCGCCTCGGCCTCGACAGGCTGTGGTGCCTTCTCGTTTTCCTCGTCGAGGGGGTTGATGGAAGAGGCGGCGCTTTGGTGGGTTGGCATGCTTGGAAAAGGTGGATGTGCTACAGGCTATGCTTCTTGACTCCATGCGTCGCGTGCCGCCTAGGTTTATGCGCAATATCGCTGGGTGGTGGCGGGAAATCAGTGAGGAAATGGCATGAAACAGTGGCGTGTTGACAAAACGCCATCAATTAATGGAAACTTAGCATAGAAGGAACATCGAGCACATTGCTCGCCCAAGCTATGATCCATATACTTGTGTGCCCAACAGAGCACACTATTCATGGTAAACAATATTGTTCTGTATGCCATATACCGCACACACCATGATCTGGCTAACCGTTTATTTTGTGTTGCCTAATCACAAACAGTTCATTCGAGTGAACTATATGTCGTATATCGCACACACCTTCATCTGGCTGCCCATTTTTGTTGTTCCACCTCATCACAAACAGTTTATCAGAGTGAACTATATGCCATATATCACGCATGCCTTCATTTGGCTGCCCATTTCTGTTGTTCTGCCTCATCACAAACAGTTCATTAAACTGAACCGTATGCCTCGCATCACACACGTAACTAAAATCTGAACCGTGTTTGATGTCTCCGCCATTGTAAATGTTTATCATATTTTTTTGATGGTTTTTTACATCCTCGTTTGTGATTAATGCATCGCACATAGTTTCGTCAAAGGGTCTCTGATCATAGTGTCACGTTAGCAGCATCCTGCAGTAGTGGTTGCATGGAGAACAAAAAAATTATATGCACACGCAAGATCTATCCATGGAGATGCATAGCTACGTGAGGGGTAAAGCATCTACATACCCTTGTAGATCGCTAACCAGAAGCATTTATCAACGCGGTTGATGTAGTCACACACCTTCACGATCCATCCCGATCAAGTACCGAATGTACGGCACCTCCGCGTTCAGCTCGATGACGTCCTCGCCTTGTTGATCCGGCAAGAGAGGCGAAGTAGTAGATGAGTTCCGGCAGCACGACGGCGTGGTGCGGAGGTGGTGAAACTATCCGCGGGGCTTCACCAAGCACAGCGGACGTGGACGGAGGAGGAACTAGAACTAGAGAGAGATGGGGCATCGCACACGCCTTGGGGATCATGGTGTGTGTTTTCCCTATCCCTTCTCTCATATATATATAGGTGGATGGAGAAGAGGAGGCAGCCTTGGGGTGTGCCCCAAGCGGCCGGCGGCTGCCCTAGGCGCCTGCCTAGCCACGCCCCCTTCCCTATATGGACATGGGAGGGAGGAAAGCGAGACTGGCTTCCTTAGGGCGCCTCCCCTTCCTTCCCTCCTTCCTTGGCGCGTGGGCAGGGGTGGCCGGGCATGCCAACCCCCTTCGTGGGCTGGTGTGCTTCCCCCCTTTGGCCCATAAGGCCCACCACTTATTGGTGGCCTTCCGGAACCCCTTCTAGCACTTCGATAAATACCTGGTACTTCCCTAAACCTTTCCGGTGATCAAATACTATAATCCTATATATCCATCTTTACCTCGGTACCATTCTAGAGCTCCTCATCATGTCTATGATCTCAACCGGGACTCCGAACAACATCCAGTCACTATTTCACATAACTCATATAATACTATATCATCAACGAACATTAAGCGTGCGGGCCCTACGGGTCCAAGAATGATGTAGACATGACCGAGACGCTTCTTCGGTCAATAACCAATAGCGGGACATGGATGCCCATATTGGTTCCTACATATTCTACATACCTAGTTCCCTTTGCCCATCGGTATGTGATTTGCCCGAGATTCGATCGTCGGTATCTCCATACCTAGTTCAATCTCGTTGCCGGCAAGTCTCTTTTCTCATTCCGTAATAAATCATCTCATAACTAACTCCTTAGTTACTTTGCTTGCAAGCTTCTTGTGATGTTGTATTACGGAGAGGGCCCAGAGAACCTCTCTAATGCACAGAGTGACAAATCCCAATCTCGATCCATGCCAACTCAACAGACACCTTCGGAGATACTTGTAGAGCATCTTTATGATCACTCAGTTATGTTGTGACGTTTGATAGCGCACAAGGTATTCCTCCGGTATCCGGGAGTTGCATGATCTCATGGTCGAATGAATATATATTAGACATTAAGAAAACAGTAGAAATAAACTGAACGATCATATGCTAAGCTAACAGATGGGTCTTGTCCATCATATCATTCTCCTAATGGTGTGATCCCGTTATCAAGTGACAACACAGGTCTATGGTCAGGAAAATTTAACCATCTTTTGATCAATGAGCTAGTCCAGTAGAGGCTCACTAGGGGCACGGTATTTGTTTATGTATCCACACATGTATTTAAGTTTTTGGTCAATACAATTCTAGCATGAATAATAAACCTTTATTATGAATAAGGAAATATAATAATAACTTTATTATTGCCACTAGGGCATATTCCAATCAGTGAGAACTTTGTTGCGCCCTGCAAAAATATTTATGAGTCCGACGCGTTTGCGTGGTCTAATCGGGCAACTTTTTTCACACAGAACTGTATTTTAGCGGTTATTTTGCGAGTCAGGGCATTATATGGGGGTCTATTAAAAATGATCGTGTCGGGCCAGCCCATTTAGCGCCCGTAGATTGAAAAACTGGGAAAAAAATGGGCGCACCCAAGGATCGAACCTAGGTATCTAGGGGGATCGCGGACGCAACTAACCACTCCGCCCACTTTGCATTACTAGTTAGTAGTAGGACCGCGACCTGCTATAGGTGATTGGAGCCGGTATTCTCCGTTTTGTCTTTGTTTTTCCGTTTTATTTTATTTTTTCCTCTACGATATTTTCATTCATTTCTTTTCTTCTCTGATTTGTTTTATATTTTTGTTTTTTCTTTGTTTCTTCTTGTTCCATTCCACATCCTTATATACATGATCAACATTTTTTTTCAAATACTTGTTCAACATTTTCAAATACTTGTTCAACATTTTTTTAATACATGATCAACATTTCTTCAAATACTTGTTCTACATTTTTATATACATCATTGACATTTTGTAAATGTTTTTTTGAAGAGCGTTTTTTGTAATATATATATATATATATATATATATATATATATATAATATTTAAAGTACAAAAAGTAAAGTAAAAAAGAAGACAAAAAACGTAAAACAAAAAAGCAGGAAAAATAGGTTGTGGCCTCCCACACTCGTGGGCCGGCCCACCTTGCTCGCCGTTCAGCAAGTCCGAAGACAGACTCGCTGAAGGCGAGACCTAGTTGCGCCCCCAAATAGGAGATGGAGGAAGGGTCGCCCACAACACTCTTGCATAGGCATGGCTGAGTTACGCTACGAGAACACTAGCGTTGTCCCTCCACTCCGCTACGACAAAACTAGCGGATGACGGGATAACGAACCCTGTACCCCCACCCGTGGTAATGGGTGGCCCCATTAGATTTTTTTTGTTTGTCATTTTTAAATACCTATTAATTTTCTTTTTTGTCTTTTCTTTTTTTCTTTTTTCCACCACTGTTTTTTTCCTTTTTATTTCTAAACTTCACATTTTTAACGATGAATAATTATGAGATTCATGAACTTCGGAAAATTGTGAACATTTTTCAATACGCAAAAACTTATTAAAACCAAGAATAATTTTCAAAAATCGGGAATAATTTTCAAAGTCGTGAACATTTTTAAAATTCATACATATTTTAAATTAATCAATAATTTTTTGAAATTTATGAACATTGGTCACACTAGCGAACATTAGTTGTGAGTGTTTGTTTCTCTAGTTCTTTTTACATGTTCACGAACATATTTTGATATCATGGCTTTTGCCAAAATCATAAACATTTGAAAATTCATGATCATTTTTTGAAATGTAATAACATTTTTTTAAATTTATTAACATTGTTTGAAATTTTTGCAAAAAAAGTAAATTAATTTTTTTTAATTGCCGATAATTGTTGAATCGATGAACATTTAAAAAGATTGCGAAAAATTATTGAAATTGAAGAGTATTTTCTGATTTGGTGAACAGTTTTTGGAATTCAAAATATTCCTTGAAATGCATGAACTCTTTTCAGTTAATGAACATTTTTCAAATTCCAACGATTTTAAAATTAGTGAAGAAATCATGAACTTCGTTCTAAAACTTGATCATTTTTCAAATTTGTGAGCATTTTTTTGTTTTTATAATATTTTTAGGAAATCCTGAACGTTTTGTCCAAAAGAAAAATTAGAAAATTAAAGTGGAACAAAAAAGTGGTGACCCCTCCCAGAAATGGCGCTGTTATCCAATTTCTTCAAGAAAACTAGACACTTTTTCATAATTTGTTTTTTAATTATGAAAAAAGTTTTAAAAAGTAAAAATTATTTAAAAGCGGATATTTTTTGTAAGGATTGGACAATTTACGAAATTTTTAAACACTTTTTAGAAAAATATTTAAAATTGATGAACTATTTGTAAAGTTTCAATCTTTTTTGAAAAACTGTTGACACTTTGGAAATTTTGAACATTTTTCATAAAACATGAAAAAAAATCAATTGAACAAATTTTGAAAAGTGTGAAGATTTTAATGATAATAGGAACAATTTTGAAATTTGAAATACCTTTTTTTTTGTATAATACAAGCAAGTTTTGAAAATTGTGAACATTGTTTGGAAACACAAAAAAAAGTTTAAAAAGTGAATATTTTCTAAAAAGTGAACACATTTTTCTAAAATCTGAACATTTTTAATTATGTTTTTTCAAGATTCAAACAATTTTTCCGAAACGAGAAAGTTTTTAGTTTTCTGAACATTAAGAAAATGAAGAAAAAGATAGGAGATGTGAGAAAAAGAAAATAAAATAACCTGGAAGACTAGTGAAGAAAACTTTATAAAAAACAAAATCGAACTGAAACTAGATCCTATTACTTCTTTCTGTTTGAAAGATGGGCCGGTCTGCTCGGTCACGCGTGTTTGCGTTTTCATGCCTATTTGGCGCAAAGCATGTCAAATAGGACCCATCCTTCCTCTCCTCTTTGGAACGTACTACGGCGATTATAGCCCCTAAAAAACTAAGGTGATTATTTATTTTTCCTTTTTTTTAACACAGTAGAATCGCAGATGCTCATATACACGCACATGCACACACTCTATGAACGTAAACACGCACATCCTATCCCTATGAGCTCCTCTGGAAAACCGAGGCGGTGCGACTTCTCGAGATTGATGAATTTACCACTCACCACACGCGCCTTGTTGTCAACAGGAAAGTCTCATCCCAATGAAACGAGCATCGCTGGAAAGCCCAAAATAAGTCTAGGAAAATGCGGGTACTAGTGCCAAGTCTAATATTTGAATCCTGGTGGGTCGACTCCACCACAAGAAAGGTAACCATCTGAGCTACACTTTGTTCACTCTTATTTTATTTTTCTAGAACCCCGTTTCTCTTTTATTACGCTTCATTTTGATGTAGATATTTAGGGCTTTTATATTGAATTGGAGTGTCAAAATCAAAGTCAAGGAGAAATGGAAATGGCCTCCAATGCCAAGGATGTTGCTTGGACATGTATGCAATTGTTTTTTTGGAATCTAGCAATTTCAAATCGTGTTTGGATGTACCAAAATGGTATTAGCATTAAATTATCAGTTGTCAGAAGTAAAAACATGAAAATATTCTATTGATGGTCATAATGGGTATGATATTATGAAAAACATGTTTGGAACAACATACAAAACGTGAACTTTACACGATGTGTTATAGAGGCAATAAGAGAAGGATACACGATTCCAATGAAGTTACTAGTTCAACACACACAACTCCACACAAAAATAGAACTTCACCTGAATAGCAACACTTCAATCTCCTTGAACAGTTCATGCCAAAAAACACTACAATCGACATGAGAAACTGAGAAAAAATTAACAACTGGGGATTAGGGTTCATGTCGTTGTTGCAATGGAAAAAGTTGGAAGAGGGAGAGGCAAGGGGGATAAGGAGGGAGATGGGTAGGTAGGATCAGGTGGTGGACGGGGTAAGAGGTCGGGGTAAGAGAGGATACTGTTGGGAGACGGGGAAGGCGGGTGGCATGGGAATACGACGAGAATGAGTAGCTCACCACTAGGCCGAGGTGCAAGGCAGCCGGGTGCCATCTCGGGCCCGTGCTAGTTGGGGGCGCGAGATGGGAATAAATAGGGGGATGAGGTCAGTCTACATGTCTAGGAGAGAGGAATAGAGGCACAATGACACATGTCCAAAGAGACTGAGGGGAAAGGGAGGAGGTTGCTCGGAGAGCTCTGACCCGCTGTTGGAAATTGTCGGATGCAGGGCTTCGCTGACCCAAGAAGGTTCAAACTTTGGGGCGTGTGCGAAGATCTCAACCAGCTCTAATCTCAAGCTCACCACCCCACTAACTAGCCTCGTCGAGTTCGTGCAAGCGGGGAAGAAGATGAACACAACAGTTTACCCAGGTTCGGGCCACCGTGAGTTATAAAACCCTACTCCTGCTTTGTGGTGGATTAGCCTCACGAGGAGGTAGAGGCTGAACTAGTATAGTGGATGAGCGGCCTCGCGAGACCTCGGGTAGTGGAGATGGAATGCATTCGATCCCTCTCTATGGTGGAGACTAGCCTATATTTATAGTGTCCTTGATCCTCTTCCCTCATAACTTAGGCGGGAAGGGATCCCACAACGGCCAATTTTGGAAGGGAACAAGTAGTACATCTTATCCTGACAAAAGGTGGTCTTCGCCTGCAAAGCTTCTGGTCATGACGCAACGGTGGGCTTGGCGATGACATCCATCCTACCGAGCTTGCGGTCTTGGTCTCGTTGCACCGAAATGGAAAGCTTCCGAGCCTTCCTCGGGAATCTATGCCTGGCCTTGCCCCCTTAGCACCGAAGAGGAAACTGTCCTCTCTGTGCCCGTTGGCGCCCGTCAGGCCTTTGTTGTCATGGCTCACGTCATCATAGCCTCATGAGGCAGGAGGCTTGCATAGAGTGCTCCGCCCCTCAGGAGGCAGGCTCGGGGAGCTGCTCCTCTAGAGGTCTTGGCGCTGTTCCTCGCGAGGCCAGGGCCCTCACGAGGGTCTTGTTCTGAGGGTCTTGTAGCCTGGGCCGTACCAGGCCGTCGATGAGCCCATGTGCTGGGCCGCAGGCAAACAGATCTGGGTACCCCCGATCCCAGAACACCGACAGTAGCCCTCGGGCCCAAGGCGCACTTGAGCTGGCTTCAAGGCGAAGCCAAAGGAGGGAAGGCTAAAGCACCACGGGTCCTAATCGCCTGCGGGCCAGGGCTGACATGTGGCACACGACAGGGCACAGACGCCTCCACTTCCCCACATAGCCTCGGCAACTACCCAAGCTGACAAAAAGTTGGCGCACACCTGCAGGGCCATCATTGCCAGGGGCGCCGGTTGGCCTCCAATCGTCTATAAGAGGCAAGGGAGGCGGTGCCCCCTAGCCCATCTTCATCCTCTTAATTTCCCATTCCGCACTCTTGCTGCAACATCCATGGCGCCGGTGAGAAGGTTCTCCACTGCCGAGAAGGGGAAGGCATCACGAAAGGGGTCGTAGTCGCCCCCGCCGAAGAGAGGGTGCTACCTCTTGAGCTTGCGTTGGGTGTTCCCTTGAAGAGGAAAGGGTGATGCAGCAAAGAAGAGTAAGTATTTCCCTCAGCTTTTGAGAACCAAGGTATCAATCTAGAAGGAGATAACGCGCAAGTCACCGAATACCTGCACAAACAAACACCAACTTGCACCCAACACGATAAAGGGGTTGTCAACCCCTTCACGGTTATTTGCAAAGTGAGATCTGATAGAGATGGATAAATGGTAAAGTAATATTTTTGGTACTTTTGGTTTATGGAACGGAAAGTAAAGATTGCAAAGAAAGTAAATAGGAAAATAAAATTGTAGATCTGAAACTTATATGATGGTAAATATACCCGGAGGGCATAGGTTTCACTAGAGGCTTCTATCAAGATAGAAATTATTATGGTGGATGAACAAATTACTGCCGAGCAATTGATAGAAAAGCGCAAAGTTATAGCGATATCTAAGGCAATGATCATGAATATAGACATCACGTCTGTGTCAAGTAGACCGAAACGATTCTGCATCTACTACTATTACTCCACACATCGACCGCTATCCAGCATGCATCTAGAGTATTAAGTTCATAAGAACATAGTAACGCATTAGGCAAGATGACATGATGTAGAGGAATTAACTCAAGCATTATGATAAAAAACCCATCTTTTTATCCTCGATGGCAACAATACAATACGTGTCAGTTCCCCTTCTATCACTAGGATAGAGCACCGCAAGATTGAACCCAAAGCTAAGCACTTCTCCCATTGCAAGAAAAACGAATCTAGTTGGCCAAACCAAATCGATAGTTCGAAGAGACTTACAAAGATATCAATCATGCATATAAGAATTCAGAGAAGATTCAAATAATATTCATAGATAAGCTGATCATAAATCCACAATTCATCGGATCTCGGCAAACACACCGCAAGAGTATTACTTCAAAAAGATCTCCAAGAACATCAAGGAGAACTTTGTATTGAGAAGCAAAGAGAGAGAAGAAGCCATCTAGCTACTAGCTATGGACCCGTAGGTCTGTGGTAAACTACTCACGCTTCATCGGAGAGGTAATGGTGTTGGTGTAGAAGCCCTCCGTGATCGAATCCCCCTCCGGCAGGACACCTGAAAAGGCCCCAAGATGGGATCTCATGGGTATAGAAGGCTGTGGCGGTGGAAAAGTGGTTTCGCGGCTCCCCTCGAAGTTTTTAGGGTATTTGAGTATATATAGGAGGAAGATCTAGGTCAGGGGGTCACCGTCGGGCCCACAAGGTCGGGGGGCACGCCCTCCACCCTTGTGGCCGCCTCGTGGCTCTTCTGACTTGCACTCCAAGTCTCCCAGGTGTCTTCTGGTCCAAGAAAAATCATTGCGAAAGTTTTATTCTATTTGGACTCCATTTGGTATTCCTTTTCTGCGGAACTCAAAAACAAGGAAAAAACAGAAACTAGCAATGGGCTCTAAGTTAATAGGTTAGTCCCAAAAATCATATAAAATAGCATATTAATGCATACAAAAAATCAAAACAGATAATATAATAGCATGGAACAGTAAAAAATTATACATACGTTGGAGACGTATCAGGCATCCTCAAGCTTAATTCCTGCTCGTCCTCGAGTAGGTAAATGATAAAAACAAAAAATTTGATGTGAAATGCTACCTAATGTATTTATCCATGTAATTCTCTTTATTGTGGCATGAATGTTCAGATCCGTATGATTCAAAACAAAAGTTTAATATTGACATAAACAACAATAATACTTCAAGCATACTAACAAAATAATTATGTCTTCTCAAAATAACATGGCGAAAGCCTATCCCTACAAAATCATATAGTATGGCTATGCTTCATCTTCATCACACAAAATATTCAAATTATGCACAAACCCGATGACAAGCCAAGCAATTGTTTCGTACTTTTGATGTTCTCAAACATTTTTAACTTTCACGCAATTCATGAGCGTGAGCCATGGACATAGCACTATAGGTGGAATAGACGGTGGTTGTGGAGAAGACAAAGGAGGGAGATACTCTCACATCAACTAGGCATATCAATGGGCTATGGAGATGCCCATTAATAGATATCAATGTGAGTGAGTAGGGATTGCCATGCAACGGATGCACTAGAGCTATAAGTTTATGAAAGCTCAAAAAGGAAACTAAGTGGGTGTGCATCCAACTTGCTTTCTCATGAAGACCTAGGGCATTTTGAGGAAGCCCATCGTTGGAATATACAAACCAAGTTCTATAATGTAAAATTCCCACTAGTATACAAAAATGACAATATAGGAGACTCTCTATCATTAAGATCATGGTGCTACTTTGAAGCACAAGTGTGGCAAAAAGGATAATAACATTGTCCGTTCTCTCTTTTTCTCTTTTTTTTGGGCCTTCCTTTTTTTATTTGGCCTTTCTCTTCTTCTTTTTTCTCTTTTTTTATTTCCTCACATGGGACAATGCTCTAATAATGATGGTCATCACACTTCTATTTACTTACAACTCAAAAAATTACAACTCGATACTAGAACAAAGATGACTCTATGTGAATGCCTCTGGTGGTGTACCGGGATGTGCAATGAATTAAGAGTGACATGTATGAAAATTATGAATGGTGGCTTTGCCACAAATATGATGTCAACTACATGATCATGCAAAGCAATATGACAATGATGATGTGTGTCATAATAAACAGAACTGTGGAAAGTTGCATGGAAATATATCTCAGAATGGCTATGGAAATGCCATAGTAGGTAGGTATGGTGGCTGTTTTAAGGAAGGAATATGGTGGGTTTATGGTACCGGCAAAAGTTGCGCGATACAAGAGAGGCTAGCAATGGCGGAAAGGTGAGAGTGCGTATAGTTCATGGACTCAACATTAGTCATAAAGAACTCACATACTTATTGCAAAAATCTATTAGTTATCGAAACAAAGTACTACGCGCATGCTCCTAGGGGATATATTGGTAGGAAAAGACCATCGCTCGTCCCCGACCGCCACTCATAAGGAGGACAATCAAAAATATCTCATGCTCCAACTTCGTTACATAACGGTTCACCATACGTGCATGCTACGGGATTCACAAACTTCAACACAAGTATTTCTCAAATTCACAACTACTCACTAGCGACTCTAATATCACCATCTTCATATCTCAAAACAATCACAAGGAATCAAATTTATCATAGTATTCGATGCACTTTCTATGAAAGTTTTTATTATATCCCTCTTGGATGCCTATCATATTAGGACTAATTTTATAACCAAAGCAAATTACCATGCTGTTTAGAGGCTCTCAAAATAATATAAGTGAAGCATGAGAGTTCATCAATTTCTACAAAATAAAACCACCGGCGTGCTCAAAAAATATAAGTGAAGCACATAGAGCAAAATTGCCTAGCTCAAAAGATATAAGTGAAGCACATAGAGTATTCTAATAAATCATGATTCATGCATGTCTCTCTCAAAAGGTGTGTATAACAAGGATGATTGTGGCAAACTAAAAGGCAAAGACTCAAATCATACAAGACGCTCCAAGCAAAACACATATCATGTGGTGAATAAAATATAGCCTCAAGTAAAGTTACCGATAGACGAAGACGAAAGAGGGGATGCCTCCCTGGGGCATCCCCAAGCTTAGGCTCTTTGGCCTCCTTGAAAGGTTTCGGGAAGTACCGGGTATTTATCAGAGTGCCAGAAGGGGTTCCCGAAGCACACCAGCCCCACCACCCCTGCCCACGCACCAAGGAAGGATGGAAGGAAGGGGGAGGCACCCTAAGGCAGCCAGCCCCCCTTTCCTTCCCCCTATGTCCATATATGGAGGGGCGCGGCTAGGCAGGCACCTAGGGCCGCCGCCGGCCACTTGGGGCACATCCTAGGTCTACCTCCTCTTCCCCATCCACCTATACATATGAGGGGAGGGAGAGGGGCAACACACACCACGATCTCCAAGCCGTGTACGGCACCCGTCTCCCTCTAGTTCTAGTTCCTCCTCCATCCCCGTCTGTTGTGCTTGGCGAAGCCCTGCGGATAGTTTCACCACCTCCATCACCACGTCGTCGTGCTGCCAGAACTCATCTACTACTTTGCCTCGCTTGCTAGATCGAGAAGGCGAGGACGTCATTGAGCTGAACATTCGGTACTTGGTCGGGATGGATCATGAAGGTGTACGACTACATCAACCGCGTTGATAAATGATTCCGCTTAGCGATCTACAATGGTATGTAGATGCTCTCCCCCTCTCGTAGCTATGCATCTCCATGGATAGATCTTGCCTGTGTGTATAATGTTTTTTGTTTTCCATGCAACATTTCGCAACACCCACCCCAACCCGCGAAAACGTAGGTTCTCCCCCTCGCCCCGTTGGTGCCCTTTATATAGCGGGAGCGGTTGGCGGGAAGGGGGCATTTCAGCCCACGCTTTTCCCCACCCACCGCCGTCGGGCCGCCGCCTACGATTCCGGCCATACCAGTCGTCGGGATCACGACGGCGGGCCGCCACATGCCCGAGATTGTCCTCCACCACTTCCTCCTGCCTCAGCCGATTGGAAAGTTGCAGATCGGCGGCTATTTGTCGCGGCCGTCGAATTTGGCGTTTCCGACCACCGGCTGCTGCGACAAGCCATGGATTGGTCGGGGAGCACCCCGCACAACCCCGGCAAAAGCCCCAGCGCCGCATGCAGTTACTGGTTCGTCCTTTGGCCGCCGTCATCGGTTTGCCAGCAAGGACTCGGCCGGCCATCCCCCAGGCTCGGCGCTCGTGCAGCGGCTCGCCGACGCCACTCATACAGTACGACGACTGCCCACAGATAGTGTTACGGCTAACATCTAGCACGCCTCAACATCCCGGATGGGTATTCTTCAAATGCGAAAATGGCAGGGTATGTTCTTGTTTTCATTCAGCTTTGTCAACCTATTCAGTTCAATTTCAGAAGTTTATTGAGATGGTCATGTGTGTAGGAATGTGGATACTCATTTTGGTATTGGGAAGAAGAATACATCGATTTATAGATAGGAAGAAACTTAATAGATGTTCGTGCACTTGTTGATAGAATTGAGGCTAATGATGCGGCTGCATGTGCAACTAGAGAAGAAACTAGAGGGGAAGCAATCTCTACTTCTTTAGAATCAAATAAGAAGAATGAAGAATGCAAGACCAAGAATCCGTAGATCAATAATGAAGGCATGAAGAAGATGTTGGTCCAACTAGTGGGAGCAGTTATGGAAGTTGGATATGTTCTAAAATGCCTAATTGTGGTCTTTGATTGCTGTAGTCTTACTATCCTAGCAAAGATTTGGTGAATTATTATGTATCCAATGACCTTGAAGAAAACAAAGCAAAGAAATGTGTTTTCATGCTCAAAATTTAAATGCAAATTACCGATTTACGGGCCGGCGCGGGCGGTGGCCGAGCAGACCCCGCAAAGCGGCCGCGCCGGTGTGAATATCTTTTTTTGCGGATCCGCCTTGATGCAGGGTCTGCTCGGCCGCCGCCCCCGCGGGCCTGCAAAACCGTTTTTCCCGAACTGTAAATGCATTTTACGGGTCGGCATTATACAGGGTCTGCTAGAGATGCTCTTACCTAGACATGAGACATGACTACTGACTCGCTTAATGCGATAAATAGTCAATGCGCCTATTTGGCGCCTTAAGCGGGGTGCAACTATGTATGCTGCAAGGGAGACAGAGTCAGCTCTTGTTGAAGGCAGCGGACTAAATGGGCCAACACAGCTCGCGCGGGCCACTACCTCGTTTATTTTTGTTTGTTTGACCTTTTGTTTTCTTTTTTGATTTATTTTTTTACTTTGGTTTACACTTTCGAAAAATTCAAAACACATATATTACAAGATAAACTATTCATTATATGTTGAAAAATGTTAATCATGCATTCGAAAATGTTAAATGTGTATAGAAAAAATGTTGACCATGTATACGAAAATTGTATACAAAAATATACAAGCTCTGTGAAAAAAGTTGATCATGTATTTAAAATATTTAAACAAGTATTTGAACAATATTGACTGTGTATAGAAAAAATATTGACCAAATATTTCAAAAATGTTAATCATGCATTTATAAAATGTTAAATGTGTATAGAAAAAAAGTTGATCGTGTATTCAAAAAATGATATTCTTGCATTTTAAAAAATGTTGATAAAGCATTTGAAAAATGTTAAATGTTCATATAAAAAATGGTTTACATGTATTTGAAAAATGTTAAAGCATTTTAATCAGGCATTTGAAAAACGTTTAAATTGTTTATAGGAAAATTGTTGACCATGTATAAAAAATGTTAATCTTGTATTTAAAAAATGTTAATCAACCATTTAAAAATTGCTAAAAATGTGTATAGAAAAAATATTGACTATGTATTAGAAAATGTTAAATTTGTATTGAAAATATGTGAAGCATGTATTAAAAAAATGTTGTTGCTATATAGGAAAAATGTAGAATGAAAACCAAAAGAAAAGAAAGCCAAAAGAATGAAACCCAAAAAAGAAACAAAATAAACAAAACGAAAAAAAGGAAATGAAAAATAAAATTGATTAAACAAATAAAAAAACGGATAAGAAAAAATAAAAGAAACATCCGAGAAAAAAAAGCATAACCAGTGAGGCCCGGGCGCATTTTGCCTTAATTACAACCCGCCCTATTAATTTAATAGAATCCTGATGCTAGCTTGGTGGCTATAGCCGACGCGACGCTTCTTTTTCACTATTTTCGTTTGAAGTGTGCATGAGTGGGCTGGTCCATTACTGTTGAAGCTCGCTGCAAAAAGTCCCTACCATCTCGCTTAATACGAGAAATAACATTCGCGTCTTAAGCACCCGATACAGTACATTTTCAAATTGACACACCCCCTTGTGCTCTGTGCCGGCCTGTTTACTCTCCTTTTTAATATATTAAACGCCAAAAAAACGTGTGCGCGACAGGATTCAAACCGCGCTCCTCCATATTTAGTACCTGAACAAGATTTGAACCACACTCCTCAAGCCTGAACGCAGTAACCAAGTGCGTCACAAGACCTAATATGCTAGTTTCCTTTTTTATTTCTTAAAATGCAAGGCTAAAAATGCAGCTTATTCCTTGGTTGGTTATCTTGTTCTCTCTCTCTTTTTTTTCTTAAATGCATTGAGTTTTTCATGTTCATGATAATATTTTTCAAAATTGATGTTTTTTCATATTTGTGAACTTTTATTTAAAATCGATGGACATTTTTTTTATTTTTTGATTATTTTTTTGAAAATTGATTAACTCTTTTAATATCCATGTGAACAAACAAAATTGATGGATTTTTTTTCTTTTTTGTGAAGCTTTTTTTCAAAATTGATGAGCATTTTTTTCATAATAGATGAACTTTTTTCAAGTTTGTGAACTTTTCTTCAAAAATGATGAACATTTTAAAAATTGATGAAAAATTTAAATTTTGGTGAACTTTTTCCATTTTTATGAAAATAAATTCACAATATTTTTTAAAATTCTCAACTCTTTCTCAAATGGATGAACTTTTTTATAAAATCATAAACCTTTATTATTTCATTTTCTTAAACCGGGCGGTTTTTTCTACTAGACCAATCGCGCGCAAAAAAAAAAACTAGCGAGCAGCCAAGCGGGTGATGCAAGCGGCAGAGCAGCTGGAGCGAGCGTGGGGCAGGCGAGCAAACTCTTGTTGCTGGGCTGACGTCCGCTTGGGCGCGCGGTAGTGCCAGGTCTCCATTCCGATGCTAAAGGCGCTGCATAGACCTTGCTTTGAGCGATGCATAGACCTTGCTTTGAGCGCGATAGCACTGACCATATATACCGGGCTCGTTTTCGTTTTGAAAGATCCACCAGGCTCTTTTGTTAGTTTGTAACATGCTTGTCACAAGGTGGACTGTGGTTGACTTTCGTTCATACTTTCACGTGGGCCAAGCTTAGCCCTTTGGAAGAAAAATAAAGATCACGCCTACCCTACATAACGACCAGATGTGTCTACTAAAACAAAATTGTGCACACTTGTATTCGCAAAAAAATAAAATTTGTGCACACTTCACACGGATAGCATAGCACCGTGCACCAGTTAACCTTCGGTAGTGGTTGTATATTTGTTGGAAGAATTGCATTTGCCTGTACAGTTTTGAAACTGAAATCAGATTACTTAGAATTTTTTAACATAGTTTTTTACATATGTCCACAATTTAGATGTTTATTGTCCCCACAAAAAACAATTTGATCAGTAATAAAGTATTATAGGTCAACTCTGCGAGCAGCGATCTCCTCGCAGTAGTACTGATACTAGTATTCACACACGTTGCCATGCAGCCATGTCCATGCATGCACACATGTATCTGTGCAGATGATCCAGCGAGTACGAGCAAAACATTACACTGCCACTAACATAATGGTTGTGCCAAGTTGACAAGGGACAAAGTTCCAGAGCTACCTCCAATTGAATAATAACATCACGTGAGTTCTGCACGTCGACGTGCTCATGCATGGTCAAAGCAAAGCCTAGCTAGCTAGCCTTCCTCGGCCGGCCACTCCGGCAAAAGCACTCTTCCATTCTTCCTCTCTCTACAATTTTCTATATATATTAGCATCATAGTAGTACTTCCTCCGTTCCAAATTACTCGACCTTTGTCTAAATACGGATGTATCTAGACACTAAACAAGTATAGATACATTCGTATCTAGACAAATGAAAGTCAAATTATTTAGAACGGAGGAAGTAGTACTGTATATCACACGTAGACAGAGATAGATTTCTTAGGCCTTGTTCAATTAGACAGGGTTTGGAGAGGTTTGAAAGGGATTGGAGGGGATTAAATCCCTTGCAAGTCAAAATCCTTATCAAACCTCTCTAATCCCCTCCAATCTCTGTGGCGAGGGGATTAAACGAACAGGGCCTTATCGAGGTTGCTGCCATGGGCATGCATCCACACGCGAAGTAAAGTCTCCATTCTTTTCTTTAGCGGTGGTCTCGGTTAGCATGCAACCCCCTAGCACTGCCAAACCTTCCTTGCTTCTCGATCAAAATGTCTTTGCCTTCTAATTAAGGCACGCAGCAAACAGTACAGAGGAAGGTACTCGAAGTTAAATTAATGTACTGGACGGTAGTACTGCTTTTACCAATCCTTATTATCTTAATCACATTTGTATTGTATCTTGGCTCATCCGGATCACCTTTCTAGGAAGCGTTGACATCAAGCTGCATGCACCGGATGCTGCTGCCTCATCGGCCGATGAGTCACTTGACCAGCTACTCCTGTGTGCGGACGTGTCTGATCAATGTCTGGTTGTGTCCGTTTTGAGTATGTACTAGCAAAAGCGCACGTGCTTTCCAACGAAAAAAATACCACTCTCTAATCCAATAATCATGACTCAAGACCCCAAGAAGTCCACGTTCTCTATGTCAGGCATCCCATCTGTGTTGCCACTTATTCCCTTTTCTCTCTTCGGCGCTGGTCTCAGTGCTCACACTATCACAAGCATTTGAATGTTGCCAATTCTAGGACGTCTCTCTCAGCATAAGATGAGAAATCTATTTTTTTCCCTTTCATTCAGGTTTTGGTGAGGCATGCATGCGTGATAATGGTGGTTTTATCGTCTCCAATCTTGATTTTGATGTGGAGTTCATTCCCAATCTGAATCGGCACCGGTATGAAAAAAGGCAGATCATATGCTATCGATTAAGGTTGCACCATAAATTTTATTTTTGGAAATGGTTAACATGTAAAATAACATCATATTCAGATTTTAAACATTTTTCTAATCAAATTCCATATATAATATGTTAAATTTGAAGTTACGGTTTGAAAGATATAGATATTTTTGAAAAGCATTTGATATGTACTGCGGTATAAGGGGGTTTCTGCAAAAGAGGAAACTGACTTAAAACTAGGTTGTGAGTTGATTACCAGATATATCAGGGGGGTTTCTGCGAAAGCGAAAATCTGACTTAAAACTGAACTGCGGGTTTATTACGAGAAACATCAGTTTTTTTTTACAAAATAGCATGATGGACCAAGAATACCTATTTTCTTTCTTAATAGGTATAGACTTATCCACGCAAGCAGCCATGTCCCACATTTTTTCCTATACGTCCGGTCACATGCATGTGGATTAGTGAAGATGAGGTGAAAAAGAAAAGAAAGGAAATAATAGTAATAAAAAGTGGTCCGTGGTAGGCCAAAGTCTATGTGGCGGACGCAAGGCGCAGACTGGAAACACCCGGACACTCCTCATATACGAGGGCAATATGAGGAGTGTCGGGCAACCCGGACGTTTAGGAAGGCTTTGAGGGCCCAATTGGATCAATTTTTTCTTCTCTCTCCTGTCTTGTCAGTGATCCTGCATTTTTTTTGACCAGGAAACCGTAGAACAATGGTACTACGGTAAATTATATTAATAAATTATGTACAAGCAAAACCGATTACATCATAGCAATCATCCAATACCAGTTTTGTGAAACATGAGAACAATTATAAATTCTGTATAACCCGGGTGCTAATCTTGGCCGCTCTAGTTTGCTTTGCTTTTATCTGTGCTGCCCATAGACCATCTTGAAGATAGAATTTCCAACCCTGAATATGAGGAACTGCTGCACGAAAAATCTTGTCATTTCTGATGGACCATATGCTCCAACAGCCCATCACAATAATATCTAGGGCAATATCTGGAGGGAGTTGCTCCAAGGCAAGTTGAAAGTCATCGAAGACAGATATTCCTCTTGGCTTGGAAGGGATGATGGTATCCCAACATTGGAGAGCAAAGGGGCAATTCCAGAATGAGTGAAGCAGCGTCTCCTCCGTGTTATCTGAATAGAGTGCACAGTTGTAGCTGGTGAGATGCATAGATTTCCTATGGAGGAGGTTCCTTGTGTTGATCCTGTCATGAAGCAGCAACCAAATAAAAATCTTGTGCCTCAGTCTGCAACTTGTATGCTAAATCTGTCTGAAAATCGGGTGCACCAAGCTGGGTCCACATATATGATGATACATCTTGATGGAGGAGTATCCTTTGGGGGCTCCCGGAACTTGCCATTCATCGGGGTTATTGGATTGTGGCCGGTGTTGTAGGTGCTGGATTAGCAGAGTATACTACTGGAAGGCTTGTTCAGACAGAGGAGTGTGAAAGAGTTCAGACAGATCTGGTTCTTCCATAACAGTCTTCAGGGTAACATATTCATTCTTGGTATAAGAGTGCAGTTCAGGGAATTTGGACCGAAGTGGTTGATCCCACCAGTTATCAGACCATAGAAAAGTGGTGTCACTAGAATGGGCCTTGCAAACTGCAAATTTTTTGTATGTTGGCAGCAACTTGAGTATAGCTTTCCACCAGAAAGAGCCCACCAATCTCTCACCAGGCAGGGAGGTGGAGTAGTAAGTTTCCCAGATGATATTGATCCAAGGAGTATCAACTCTATTAAGGAATTTATGTAATTGCTTCATGAGAAGTGCCTGATTATGAGTGTCAATATCCAATATCCCTAGTCCTCCATTGGCCTTAGGTTGACATGCAGTGTCCCATGCTATGAGTGCAGCACCCCTCTCCAAAGATCCATATTTCCTCCAAAAACAATTTTTCAGATAGATGTTCAGTTGTTTAACCACTGATGCTGGCATCCTTAAAGAGCACATGAAGAAAGTTGGCAGGCTGGAGAAGACAGATTTAATGAGAGTTAATTTGTCTCCAGTGGAAAGCAGAGTAGCACAACCAAGCAATCGATTCTCCACTCTCTTAAGTAGGGGCATGTAATCTTCCACTCTAGGTTTGTGTAAGCTGAGAGGCAAACCCAAATAGGTGTGGGGAAGTGCTCCAATCTAGCAGCCAAAGATAGATGACAGATATTGCATTTGTTCCTCAGAGGTGTTGATGGGAATCATAATAGACTTGTTGTAGTTGACTTTCAGTCCAGTGAAAGCAGCAAAATGCAGTAGCATATTCTTAATATGCATCAGTTGGGAGGCCTCAGCTTTGACCACTAAAATGGTATCATCAGCATATTGGATGATAGGAAAATCAGGGCTTGATTGATGGACCAGAGGGGGTTGTATCATAGAGTTATGCATTGCCTCATTCATCATAGATTGTAAAATGTCTGCTCCTAGCACAAAAATGAGAGGGGAAAGAGGGTCCCCTTGTCTGACTCCACATTTGCAAAGAAATTGTTTTCCAGGAACCCCATTGAGAAGAACGGAAGAAAATCCAGTGCCATAAATCATTTGAATCCAATTAATCCACCTATTTCCAAAACCTTTGGCTTTCAGAATATCAATAATAGTATCATGACTGAGCATATCAAAAGCCTTTTCAAAATCCAATTTCAGAAGAATGATATCTTCATTTGATTGGTGGCATTGATGAATGTATTCATAGGACCAAGCTAAACAGTCTTGAATGCACCTGTTAGAGAGAAACCCATATTGGTTGGGATGAATAAGCTTGAGTATCTTGCTTTGCAGTCTGTTGGCCAACAACTTGGTTAAGATCTTCAGGGTGCAGTTCAAAAGGGAAATAGGTCTAAAATCATTTGGTAGCACAGCATCATCTCTCTTGGGGATCAGAGTAATGAAAGAGTAGTTGATACTCTGCAAATTTACAGTACCCATGTGGAAGTCTTCAATAAGCTTATAGAAATCTGGGGCCACAATATCCCAGCAAGCTTTGAGAAAAGCTGCATTAAACTCATCTGGTCCAGGAGCTTTATCAGTAGGCATCTTTGTAATGACATCACCAATTTCTTGCTTAGAAAAGGGAAGTTCCAGATCTGATAAATCATCATGGTGTAATAGAAGGTGCTGTAGCATGAGTGGGTTCTCAGTTGTTGTAACAGATCCTAATCTCTTCTTAAATGCTCTATATAGGATAGCAACTTTAGCTTGGTGATCTGTGTGTTCTTGGTCATCCTCATCCCTCAACACAGCAATCTGATTAAATCTATGCTTGATAGTTGCTTTAGCTTGAAAGTACTTGGTGTTTGCCTCCCCCATTTTGATATTTCTGATGGTGGCTCTCTGCTTCCAATATATTCTCTGCTGCTCATTAATAAGTTTCAAATGCTCAATCAGAATCTTTCTGCCATTAGTTTCCTCAATGGATAGGTCCCTTAATTCCTCAATAACATCATAGAAGAGGATCATGTAGTTGATGTTCTGAATAATTTGCTTGTGGTTTGAGATAGTTTTGGCCCAGTTTTTTAAACCTTTCCTTAGCCTCTTGAATTTTGCAGCAATGTTTTTGGCACTATCCTCTTCATGAACATCTTGCTCCCAAATGCTCCTTACCACATCCTTGAATTGAGGGTGTTTCAGCCAGTAATTTTCAAATCTGAAAACCTATGCTTTAGGAATGCAGGTACCCACTTGAATAACAATGGGGATGTGATCTGAGGTGGTTTTGGCAAGAGGGATGGGTTGAGTGGAAGGGAACATGAGGGTCCAAGCTTCAGAAGTGAAGCACCAGTCCAATTTTTCCAAAAGTGGAGCATCTTGCATATTGCTCCAAGTGAATTTTCTCCTTTCAGTGGAATTTCAACAAGTGCTTGGTTGTTGATGTAACGCCCGGATAATCTTGCTACAGTAATCCCACGCTAATCATGGCACGTCATCCCGATTACTGTTGCTATCCTCGAAATAATTCGAAACCGTTCAAATTCAAAATTCAAATTGATGAAAACAATAAAAGTTTTCAAAATTTAAAATAATATTGTTCGGTGGTTGACGAATATTACAAGGGTAATTAAGATGCAACAAACAAATTTTTATTAAATGCCTAAGTGTTTATAGATAAATAAAAAACATAAAAGAAAATAAATAAAAGGAAAACAGAAAAACAATACAAAAAAAAGGAAAAGAAACCCCCTGGACTTCGGCCCAGCTGACCACAGGCCAACTGGGCCACCACCAGGGCCCAGCCGGCCACCCCCATAACCCCCCACGCCCCAAACCCTAACCTACCCACTCCCCACTCGCCCCCCCCCCGATCCCCTCCTTCTCCTCCCCCGCGCCGTCCGGATCGGGAGCTACCCGATCCCGTCGCCCCGCCGCCCCGACACCGGTCGCCTCCGCCCCCCCTGCGCCCCTCGCCGTCGTCCGGACCCCCCCTCCACACCGTCGCCCCACGCGCGGAGCGCCCGCCGCCGCCTGGACCTCGCCGCCTCGGCCCCCACCCCACCTCGCCGGATCTGCGACGCCGGACGGCCGCCTCCCCGCCCTCCTCCTCATCGGTCTCCCCCGACCGTCTCCGAGCACGCCTCAGAGACCCCGCGCCCCCCCCCCCGTGAGCTCCCTCCTCTCCCCCCTTTCCCTCTGTCACCGGCGCCGTCTGCAACCAGCCGTGGCCCCGCACGGCGGTCGCCACGCCCGACGGCGCGCGTCGTGCGCCCCTCGCGCGTCCGGCCACCGCACTCGCCCGCGCGACGCGCCATCGTGCGTGAGCACGTGCCCGCCTCTTCCTGCCTCTCCGCGACGGCCCCGCTCCCTCCCGGTCGCGCGCCGGCCACCCCAGCTCCGACCCCCTCCGCCCTGCGTTAGCCGTCGTCCCTCCGTCGCCTCCCTTGGCCTGGCCGCCAGCGCCGGCGTGCACCGCGCGCCCTCGGGGTTGCGCCCGCACCCCCTTGCACACGGCGCCCGACGCCCGTTGTGCCCGCTCGGACGCTCGCCCGCCCCCGGAAGCCCGCGCGCCCGTTATGCCCCTGGTGGCTCGGATGAGCCACTGACTAGGGGGCCCCGCCCCAGAACGTTAAAAAAAATATATAAAATATAAATAAATAAAAATAAAAAAATAAAAAATAAATAAATAAAATAAATAAATAAATAATAAAATAAATAAAAACAATAAATATAATTAATAAAATTAAAATGATTTAATAAAATTATTAATTAATTAATTAATTAATTAAGTTAATTAATCCGGTTTAATTAAATTAATTAACTAGTTAAGATTAATTAAACTATAATTAGATTAACCTAAACCCTAATTAACCTAAATAGGGAATGACAGGTGGGTCCCACTGGACCCACATGCCAGGGTTGACTCAGTCAACCCCTGTTGACTGCTGACGTCAGCATGACATCATGCTGACGTCATAAATACCTTTTTTTCGAATTAATTAAATAAATAATTAAATTCCAAAATTGTTAAAATCTTTTAAAAATCATATCTTTTAATCCGTAACTCGGATTAAAATATTTTCAACATGAAAGTTGCTCAGAACGACGAGACGATTCCGGATACGCAGTCCGTTCGTCCACCACACCCCCCTAACCTATCGAACCCGCAACTTTCCCCCTCCGGCTCCTCTGCCCGAAAACACGAAACACCGGGAATACTTTCCCGGATGATTCCCCCCTTAACCAGTACCACCTCATACCACGTTAGGGCACGCCTAGCATCGCTTCTTGACATGTCACGCATCGATATGCATCTGTTTACTTGGTATTCATTGTTTCTTCCCCCTCTTCTCTCCGGTAGACTACGAGACCGACGCTGCTGCTGACCAGTTCGACTACGGAGTTGACGACCCCTCTCTCTTGCCAGAGCAACCAGGCAAGCCCCCCCCCTTGATCACCAGATATCGCCTATTCTACTCTATACTGCTTGCATTAGAGTAGTGTAGCATGTTACTGCTTTCTGTTATACCTATTCTGATGCATAGCCTGACATTGATGCTACACCTGTTGATACCTTACCTGCATTCCTAAATGCTTAGTATAGGATGCTAGTTTATCATCATTGGCCCTACATTCTTGTCAGTCTGCCTTGCTATACTATCGGGCCGTGATCACCTGGGAGGTGATCACGGGTATATACTATACCTACTACATACTACACAGATGGTGACTAAAGTCGGGTCAGCTCGAAGAGTACCCGCGAGTGATTCACGGATTGGGGGCTGAAAGGACCTTTGTCCCGACGGCCCTCTGTGTGGATCTTTTGTGGCGGAGCGACAGGGCAGGTTGAGACCGCCTAGGAGAGAGGTGGGCCTGGCCCTGTTCGGCGTTCGCGGACACTTAACACGCTTAACGAGATCTTGGTATTTGATCTGAGTCTGGCTACGAGCCTATACGCACTAACCATCTACGTGGGAGTAGTTATGGGTATCCCGACGTCGTGGTATCAGCCGAAGCACTTCAGACGTCAGCGACGGAGCGGCGCGCGCCGGGTTGGACTGCGTTAACGCAACTTCCTTTGTAATGGAGGTTGCTAGGTCTGCTCACCGGCCGCGTACGCAACGTGCAGGTGTGCTCAGGGCGATGGGCCCAGACCCCTGCGCGCTTAGGTTTAGACCGGCGTGCTGGCCTCTCTGTTGAGCCTAGGTGGGGCTGTGACGTGTTGATCTTCCGAGGCCGGGCATGACCCAGGAAAGTGTGTCCGGCCAAATGGGATCGAGCGTGTTGGGCTATGTGGTGCACCCCTGCAGGGAAGTTTAATCTATTCGAATAGCCGTGATCTTCGGTAACAGGACGACTTGGAGTTGTACCTTGACCTTATGACAACTAGAACCGGATACTTAATAAAACACACCCTTCCAAGTGCCAGATACAACCGGTGGTCGCTCTACCTCAGGGATATGAGGAGGGGATCGCCGGGTAGGATTATGCTATGAGATGTTATTGGGAGATGCTACTTGGAGGACTTCAATCTACTCTCTTATACTTGATGCAAGACGAAGGTGACCAGAAGCGTAGTCTTCGACAGGACTAGCTATCCCCCTCTTATTCTGGCATTCTGCAGTTCAGTCCACTGATATGGCCTCCTTACACATATACCCATGCATATGTAGTGTAGTTCCTTGCTTGCGAGTACTTTGGATGAGTACTCACGGTTGCTTTCTCCCCCCTTTTCCCCCTTTCCTTTCTTTCTGGTTGTCGCAACCAGATGCTGGAGCCCAGGAGCCAGACGCCACCGTCGACGACGACCCCTACTACACCGGAGGTGCCTACTACTACGTGCTGCCCACTGACGACGACCTGGAGTAGTTAGGAGGATCCCAGGCAGGAGGCCTGCGCCTCTTTCGATCTGTATCCCAGTTTGTGCTAGCCTTCTTAAGGCAAACTTGTTTAACTTATGTCTGTACTCAGATATTGTTGCTTCCGCTGACTCGTCTATGATCGAGCACTTGTATTCGAGCCCTCGAGGCCCCTGGCTTGTATTATGATGCTTGTATGACTTATTTTATTTGTAGAGTTGTGTTGTGATATCTTCCCGTGAGTCCCTGATCTTGATCGTACACATTTGCGTGCATGATTAGTGTACGATTAAATCGGGGGCGTCACAGTTGATTGCTTCATTAAATAAGAGCATGTCATTCAGGTTGCCTCCATCTCTATTTCTGTTATGAGGATATCTGATGTAGTTAAAATCACCTAGTACTAGCCAGTTGACATCATCTCCCACATGAAATACCTTAAACCAATCAAGGAAAACAGTTCTTGCATCCTGCTGACAGGGTCCATAGATGTTGGTGAGTTTCCACATAGTCCCTGACAGCTTACAGGTGAACTTAATGGTCAAAGAGAAATCATTTAGGTGTTCCAACTGTCCTGAGAAAAGATTGTCATTCCAGGCAATCAGTAATCCTCCAGAAGCACCAATGGAAGGGAGAAATTCGAATTTGGAGATGTTCTTGGGATAGAATTTTCGAATATAAGAAGTGTCAAATAACTCTCTCTTAGTTTCCTGGAGGCATAGAATGGAGCAATTGGATTCAGCAATTTTATTAGATAGAGCATCCCATTTCTTTGGGTCATTGATACCCCTAATGTTCCAATTCAAGATATTCCAATTTCTCTTCATGATGATTATAGAAAACTGAGAGTAGAAGGGAGGGAGGTTGGGCTGTGCAGTGAGATTGACAGCAGTTAAATATCTGATCTACCAAGATAATCAGGAGAGAGTGGATAACTTCGATCCATAAAGTCATACCATACTGGAATCTCATACAAATAGTCTGATCCATAGGAACCAAAGATAGAAAGACCCAAATATACATCACAGAGACAAATATCCTCATCCCAAAAGATCAGATACTAGCACTGACTAAAGAGACCAACTAATTACTGCCCGCTCTTCTCACTAATGGTCCCTTCCTTGAACATGTTGGCCCCCTCCTTGGATTTGCTTGTCCCCTCCTTTGCCTTGGTAGCAACCTTGGGTTTCTTGATCTTAGTGGTAAGCTTCTCTTCTGTAGTATCTTGGGCATTGACCTTGCAATAAGCAGTGTTCAGATTTTTAATAACTTTCGCAGGCGATGGAGGTGGGAAAGAGTGACAAGCTAAACAATCCTTATCCATGCAAACAGACTTCTTATAACCCTTATTGAGATTTTGGAGACGACAACTCCTCCTTACCTCTGTCTCCACTAGTGGCCCCTTGTCCTTCCTCTTCCTGTTGTGATGAATAGCAGAGGTGGATGATGACATGATATCCTGTGAGCCACACAATGGTCAATTTGGGCCGACTTCGTTCTAAAAAATTACTAGCACATACCATAGACATTAAGTGTTAAAGGTATGCGAACCAGCCCACGAGAGTTCAAGGATTAGATTCTGGATTTATTTCAGCCGTTCCGGCGATGTTCGTCAGTGAGAGGAGACATTTCAATCGACTATGAAGGCTCCTATGGTGACTTCGTCAATCCCAAGATGTTGTGTCGGCTAAGCGCAGTGTGGTTCACTTTGTTCTTGCCTCAAATTTCCCCAGCGTTGTTTGTCTCTGAGAAACCAAGCTTGATTCGGTCTCCTCGTCCATTGTTTTCAAGATATGTGGGGCCGCCTTTCAGGACTCTTCTTCCTACCGGCAGTGGCACTTGAGGGGGCATCATTCTTGCGTGGTGGCGTACTGAGATCTTGCACTTGCTGGGGCAACGGGATGCGGCGCCCATTGGTGGTTGTTGGGTGTGTATGCCCCCTAACGCGATGAGGACATGTTGGCTTTCCTTGTCAAGCTCCACGGTGCACGTGCCTTGTGCACCGACCCTTGGCTTATCAGTGGTGATTTCTACATGATTGCCATGGCGGCGGATAAGAGCAATGATCGCCTAATGCGGTATGATGAGCAGATTTCGACGTTTCATTGCGGATGAGGAGCTCCTTGACATTTATCTCCACGGGTGCCTTTATACTTGGTGGAGTGAGCGGGAGACGCCTATTTTGGAGAGCATCAACCGTGCCCTATGCACCTCCGGTTGGGCAGTGGCTTGGTGGATTTGGAAGCAATGAAATGCATGTGTTTTCAACACCGAACAACCCTCCATCTCTCACCTCACCTCGACGATCAAGGAGGAGGCACGCAGGTGGGCTCGTGCGGGCGTCATAGGACTGTGCAACATCGTGCCTGAGACGTAGATTCTTGTATTTGGGGGAGCGCACACCCCTATTATTTTGTTTGTGCGCATTAGCCACCTCACTCACGCCGCATCGCGTGTTCATGTTGTCATCGGTTATGTAACTGTTATTTGACTCTATTTCTCTCAATCAATGCAATGATACACAAGTCTTTTGCGTATTCATGAAAAAAAGGTACGATGCGCATGTGCGTTCGTAGGCTCAAGCTATGTAAGTGTATGTGGGAATCTGCATTGTACTCCCTCCTTTCGGATTTATAGGGAGAATCGCCACTACTATTAAACAAACGAGTTGAGGCAGAAACATTAGATCTCAGCCACGCATCCATCATTCATCAATGAACCAGATTGTCCCAATGTTGTATCACATCAAATTCACATATTTATTTATTAATTTTAATCATTTTCACAACAGCTTAATTAGGATCAATGCACCCTAATTACACCTTCATTAGGAAACAAATAATCACACCATATATGATGTATCATTTTTGGAACTCCGGAGTTAAGAATCATTGCACCTTAATTACACGTTCATTAGGAAGCAAATCGTCTCACTTTATATCACGTAATTAAAAAGATACATTAGACAAGAAACACGTGCCGCACTCCTCTCATCACCGTACCTCCTCCTCCAAAACTGTCCCCCCCCAAGTTAAAAAAAACTTCAACACTGTATCCCCAAGCTCCCATCGCTGTCGATCAACCTGCGCTTGCGCAGTTCTCTCCCGTCGAATGCCGCACCCAACTCGACCTTCCGTGGAAGAATACTGAAGCTATAGAAAACAATAACACCCCTCAAAAGTTTTAATATATACTTTTTGCATTGAAAATTTGCATGTGTTAGTGTCTCTTTTTTTGCGAGGGTTAGTGACTCATCTCCTTATAGGAAATTTCCTCCAACACAACAAATTAAATCATTATATCATGTGGCAGAGAAAATAATTCATTCATTATTAGTAGTACATCACTAGACTCTTATTATTTATTTATTTTGAATATTTAGGATGAAAATATTATTTTTTTTCGTAAGGAATACGTGCAGTGCACGTGCACGCTAACTAGTGTGTTTTAAGAAAAAAGTGCTAAAGGCATTTCGAAACATCTGAAGGAATTCTTTGAATTTAACTCTGAACCTTCACATGCCATCGTGATGGATCTCACGACTCTCTAGGGTCGATTGGGTATTTTAAATGAGATCCTCGTCGACCCTAAACTCGCGGTGTCAGCGAGGGCTTCAAGAAGGAAAGGCAGAAAGACGGTAGTAGCTAATTACTGTACCTGCTGCAAACAAAAAACAAACCGCGAGCCATGCAATGCGCGCAGCACAGCTTCCCACGGCTACCACTGAAGGCTTTTAATTTCCATGCATCGACGCCCGAGTTATGTTCCCGAAGAGGGCTATTGCTGATTTGCCCTATTCTACCCTCCGGCATACTGGAGCTGGAGTACGTCTAGAAGTAAAGTTGAGCATATAGTGTGCATTTTCCTCGCTCCAACGTCCTTCTGCCACACTAACGAGTAACGAAGAAGTCTTTTATTCTTCCATAAATTATGGGGTTGATTATCAATTTTTTTAGATTAAATTTTGATAGAAACGCCATATTGAGACAGAGTTTAATCATAGCAAATAAAATTGATTCTCGTTAAGAGGCTGAGGCTTTGACAAGAAACTAACAATGAGACCGAGTAATGCTACAGGTTGGGTAATTATAGGTTCATATTAGTTGCTCCCTCCTTTTTCAAAGTAAGTGTCGTTATATAATCAATGACGAAGCTATCTGTGCTCCTGAGGTGGCAGTGGCCCCCGCCTTGGCAAAGAATGTGAAGAAATTTTTCTAGGAGGTTTAGATGAGGATAAATTTAGTATTTTGCCTCCTCAGGTCTGCACGTTTTACCATTTGCCCCCCCCCCCCCCCCCCCCAACTTCCTTCCTAGCTCCGCCAATGGGTATGATAACACTTATATTGGAATGAAGGGACCAATGGCGGAGGACAGATCTTTTTTTAGGTGGGGCTGGCGTAAAGCATAAAAAATCGATGCAAAACTAGAGTAGTCGATGTGCACTAAAATGCACACAAATAGTTTTTCATGTTGTTTTTAGAAGAGTTACTTACATTATGCACGTGGAAATGTGACCAATCAAGAAATACTTGAATAGTCGGAAAGTTGCATGGCACAATGTAAAATCACCGCTAATTTTACAATATTAAGCCCTACAATATTTTGGGCCGATCTATTATATGCAAAAAAGAAACACTACTTTGCAAATGTAGATGAGACGCATCACACGCGGCAGGTTACTACCGCTCGCGTTGCCTCCAGGGAGGCGACTCGGGCACCCTAGCCGCCGTCTCACTCGGCCTCCCTTCTTCCCTGCTTCCCCGTCGCTGCCGGAGGAGACCGGCGAGCGAAGCTCGCCTGGCGGACGGCGGACCCTCCTCCTTTCTTCATGATGGGATCCTCTGGCTGAGATGCGACAACGCCCCTGGGTGTACGGCATGGAGGTGGAGTTGACACGCTCGGGTGGCGGCCCGATGGGATCCCGACGGTGCTGCAGGGGCTGGCGGCGGCGGATCTGGGGTTTCCCACCCCAGATCGGTTCTCCTCTGGGTGGTCGGGCTCGAGCACCGTCCGACGGCCCTAAGCGGTGGTGGGCGCGTGTGTTGGCTGTCCTCCTTCGTCTATGTGATTGGGGGCGGCCGGAGACGTTGGCGTGGTGCCCAATCCGAACATGGTGGTGGCGCCGCCCCTTCGCCAGGGATGACGACCAGGTGGTAGGTCCTTGTGGCGGCGGATCTTGGGATCCCGCTCCCGGGGACGTCGCAGGACGCGGCGACCCGTGCACGAGAGATGGAGTTTCTTTGAACAAGTCTGGGTGAAAACTTGCTTTCGGCCATTGCCAAGGCCTGCGGTGGCGGCGCTGTCTATGTCATTCCCTTCTTGAAGGCATAATCGTGGAGAAGTTCATGCTAGCCACTCTCTGCTACCTCCGAGGAAAACCCCAGATCAGTAGATCGGATGACGGTGACGCTCTGCTGTCGTTTCCCCCTTGGGGGCATCATTCATGGAGGTACACACGGGCTCGAGGGAACAAAGGACAACTTCTTTGGTGGAGCGGTGCTTCATCTTATACATTGCTGGCAGCCGATCTCGGTGGCGTGGTGCTGTGGAGATTCGGAGTCCGATGCGCAGAAATGGACTCGTGCAGGAGGAGGATGCTGTCTGGCGTCATGGTTGCGTCGATGGCAGAGAGGCCTGGCAAGGTCGGTGCGTTGGTTTCTGCTTTGAAGATGGATTGGTGGAAGATGACGGCGACGACAAAGAGAGTGCGTCGGACCAGTTTGTGCCCCAAACCAGTATGTGGCTTGGTTGGGGCCTCTGTCTTTAGATGTTAGGCATTTGTGCGATGTCTGTTTGGTACTAGGCTTGGGCTATCGACAACCCTTCATTAGGTGGATAGGAGTCAACAGTTGTTGTCTTTAGATGTTAGGCATTTGTGCGATGTTTGTTTGGTACTAGGCTTGGGCTATCGACAACCCTTCATTAGGTGGATAGGAGTCAACAGTTGTTGCTAAGATGGTTGCTTCAGACTACCTAATGTACTACTTTGTAAGTTCTTTGTGAACAATTGATAAAATGGCTGCATGCATCGTCCAGATGCACAAGCCAGGGGTAATTCTCCTGTTCTAAAAGTAACTTTGCAAACGTAAGAAATAATGCATACCATTCCATAACCAATACTAACACTTGTCACTGCATATTGTTAGAGTCTGAATGAGAGTAGAGAAAGAGAGAGGGATCGTGTAACACTTCCTTGATTATGACTTGGTGTTACATGGGTACATCTACACTTGTTGTACAACAGATTCACACTAGTCTAGCCTAAAGAATAAGACCACTACATCACTACTGAAACACGTTCGCTAGCACCCTGCCGTATTCGTGTCGCCGGCGCCTGGAGACACACAGAGACTGACCCTGAAGCTCTGGAAATCTAATGTTGGCAAACCCTTCATCATGATATCGGCTAGCTGTTGAGCTGTTGGTACATGTACAATATAGAACTCACCAAGGGCCACCTTTTCTCTGACGAAATGAATATCAAGCTCAATGCGTTTTGTCCTCCGATGATGAACTAGATTAGTGGACATGTACACAGCCAAAACATTATCGCAGAAGATGACGGTGGCCTTGGGTTGAGAGATGGCGAGCTCACCAAGAAGTTGATGCAGCCACACACAATCAGTGACAACATTTGTGACAACACAGTACTCCACTTATGCGCTGGATCGAGAGACGATAGCCTGGCGCTTCGAGGACCAGCTGACGAGTGTGGCACCAAGGTATACACAGTAACCAGAGGTGGACCGGCGGGTGTCGGGGCAGCCGATGGAGTCAGTATCTAAATAAGCAATGATGTCTGTCGATGATGAAGCTGGAAGAAGAAGCCCATGCGTGAGCATGTCGCGAACATACCACATAACTCGCTTGATGATGGCAAGGTGATTGTCCCGCGGATCATGCATATGGAGGCAAGCTTTTTGCACCGCATACGCTAGATTAGGACACATCATGGTGAGATATTGCAAGCCACTAGCGAGCCTGTGATATTCAGATGGGTCTGAAAAGAGTGTGCCGGTGTCGGCAATGACTTTCGGTGCCATGTCAACTAGTGTGGAAGCTGATAGAGGCGGGGTGTCCCAATCTTTCAATGAGATGATAACTATCGATTTGGTGAAGATGACTTTGACGATCCGACTACAAACATGCACGACGTTGCGCCTTAGCAATCGCTAAACCAATCTCCTGAGGTTACTGACGATGCCGTAAGCACGGTCAGCCTGACCACGAAGGTCTATTCCTGCAAGCAATCGAAGAACGAGCAAGAATATAATAAAGCAATCTGAATATTGCAAATATATATGAAGTATTGATAATGGTGGGGATCCGTAAGAGGTCTTGGTCTGGTCGTTGGACACAAACGAAGTACACAAAGTTGCAATGGCTAACTTTTAACTAAACAAATCCCAAGGGAAAAGCTACTAGATGGATCTACTTATATAGGAGCAAGGGGTGGCGGCCAAGGAGATGGGAGGACGTCCCAAGGCAGCCTAAAACTAACCCTAGGTCGTACAAGGCCAATGGGCCCAAGTGGAGGTGACGTAACACCTTTGGACTTGTAGTTTGACACGGATTCTGGTGCAGCGTCAGATTGTTTCGTCCATAACTCAACGCTCCGGACGGATTTTAAGATGATTCCAATTGTGCTGGAAAGAGCATGAAATCTACTTTCCAACAAAAAAAGAATCACCCAATTCGCAGTCCGTATGAAAAAGTTGTTGGCGTTTTGAGTCAGGTATGTCTGTGCAGTCCGAATCTGAATCCAGAACGTGAGAGACTTGTACTCTATCTTCTCTTGGCCCAAAAGTAACGTGAGAAGACTTTTTGAACAGCACCTAAACTTCTCCTTTTCCCTTATCTTCATATGTGGATTGTACAAATTTCCCATACACCTGCAATTAGACAAAACACAAAAGTATGTGATGTATTTTTGTTCTGGATAACATAAATATATTATTGAATAGTTTGCACTAGAAATCACCTGACAAATATGCATGTATGCAATATTTTTAGTCTTATCCAAGGTAGTCATGTCCTCATCATCCTCCCCTTCTTGAAAACAAAGCCGTCCTCGGCGTTGCTTAATCTGAAATGTGGCTAATAAAAGAGACAAGGTGTACATGTTGTATATGTATACGTCATTCATTTTTACTTTCCTTAATTTTTGCATATATGACACATGAATAGATGAATAACTTGCATAGTTCATAAAATCTAAAGCCAACAAATTAGCACAAGAACTAGAAGGCATGAAAATATTGCAACTCAGTTTGCACATATAAGTAAAGCTCTTATTTATTTCAAAAGATTGACAATGTTCATCATTAAACCATCCCAACATTGATGAATAAACCTTATTTGAATCAAATTTACATACTACAACATGCTTAGATAAGCAAACATGCAATGAGTCATTTGACACAGAATCATCACCAAGATTAGAGGTCATATCAAAATGATTAAACATTGATTCTTTTGCATCAATAGTTAATTCAATGGGTGCTCACAAAATTGTTGGTATTTCAGTTGTTTGATCACATGGCAAAGTCAAATTATCAACATAATCCTCTAAAATAAGTGGTGTGATCAAAGTAGTGGGTAGCTCAACACATGATGTATTCAAGTTAACTAGGCATGCATCATTCTCATGTAAAAGTGGAAAATCTGTACCTTTGTCATTACCTCTTATAGTCAACTCAGATGATGCAGGCACTCTCGATGGTGATGTGTCACATGGTGGAGATGATGTAGTCCTTGCAACAACGGATGTGGTTGTCATAGTACGCCTAGTAGTTGAATAAACATCTGTATCAACAGCTGGAATGTGCACCGTGCGCTTGTTCTCCTTGTGGGCAACACGTCGTTTTATTTCCTGTTCAGCTTTGCAAGCAAGACGAAACAAATGGTCCATAGGATAACGCTCTTCATGAATTAGTATCTCCTGAATATTATGATTTAATCCTCCCCAAAATCTATCAATAAAATCTTCTTCACTTTCTTCTAAAAATGAGTGCAACAAGGTAGTTTGTAAATCATCATAATATTTTGTTACTGTGTCACTACCTTGTTTTAAATGTTCCAGTTTTTTAATCATGCCACGAGTATAATAAACATCGACGAATCTATCTCTCATGACATGTTTTAAATTATCCCAAGTATTAGGTACATAATCAGGGTGTAACCGACAATATTCACTCCGCCAAACTAGAGCATAACCAGTGAAAGAACCAACCGCAACCGTAACTTTTTTACGTTCATCAAAATTATGGGAAGCAAATATATTATTTATGTCTAACTCCCATTCAATATATAAAGCAGGTCTAAAACGGCCATTAAATGGTGGTATAGAAACATGAACCTGATCATGTGCATTTGGATGTTTGTGCACCTCTCGTGATGGTTGTGGTATTTGCATAGGTGGTGGCATGTCTCCCGCGATCGACAAAGCCCATGAATTAACTCTGGATCCTGTCATGATTAGTAGAACAAGAAACAAAATCCAAAAATAATGTTCCTATAACTACTAGGATGTGGTGGTAAAACGCTCACAGTAAAGCAAATATCAATGTCTTACAAGTTCTTACCATGCAGCAGGCGGTGATCGGCAACCAGCGGTGTCAAGTAACTCCGAATATTGAGTAAAGCGATTGCCACGGGAGCGTACGTATACACGGTGTAGAAATATGTGGAGCTGGGTTGGCTATATATGGTAGTAAAAGATTAGCAATAATCAATTCAAAGATGCAATGTTGAATAAACGCTCAACGACGGTACTGTGCTGGTCCTAGGCTAGACCGGACTAGAGACACAAGCCTAGAACACTAATGAGGTCACGGCGTAGCACAACTAGCATCAATGAAGGATACTAAGTAGCTCTTGACAGCAAGATATAAGTGAAGATAATGATGAAAAACAACTGCCAAGCAGGATATACAACAACTTTCTCTCCAACTTTCCTATTGAAAAGTTTGAGCCAATTTTATGATAAATTCTTGCAAAGAATTCTACTAACTCAAGCTTTCCAATGCAAAAAGAATCACTCAATTCCGAGTTGATATGAGTCAAAGAATTCTAAAACTGGCCTAAAAAATTGGAACAAGCTGTGTTCACGAACTTCGGAGGGCAAAAAGACCTATTTAGAAGCCGATTTTGAGGTGTCAAATATTGAACTAGCTTTTGCAACTATTTACCTGCGGCTCGTCGCTAGCTTCAATTTAAGTACTCACGGAGCCAAAAACGGACTTCGTATGAGGAAGATACACCTATTTTACTGAACAGTGCGCAAAATAGATTCCAATCCGAATTCAGGTACGAGATTGATTCTAGATAGATCTGATTTTTTTTCTCTCCTTTTTTTTCTCACGTTTTTTTCTTCTCTCTCTTTTTCTATTTTTTTCTTTCCTTTTTTTCTCTTTTTTTTCTCTTTCTTTCCAAGACAAACTAGATAAGATGCAGATTGGATCAGGCGAAGATGTGAGTGACCTCAACTATGATTATGACGATGAACAGTGCGTAGCACGTGGTGGAAATTGGTGGATGGGATGGTGGACAGCGGATGTGATAGTGATGCAGCGGTGGCGTGACTAATGTGAACAGAACTCGAAACTCTAAAGGAACTAGACACTAAGACCAGCAACTCGACACGGCGATGCAACCGATAATTCAATAATGCAAACAATGAAAAGAAAATTGCAAAGGCTTGGACTGGCTAGGAAAAATGATGAATAGATCTAACTTTTTTTGTGGCTTTTTCTTGGACAATAGATAAGAAAATAAATCGAATCTAGGGATAACTGAAAAATCTCACCGAGCAACCTGAAAACTGATACCACTTGATAGAGGCAGGGTGTCCCGATCTTTCGATGAGATGATAACTATTGATTTGGTGAAGATGACTTTGATGATCCGACTACAAACGTGCACGACGTTGCGCCTTAGCAATCGCTAAACCAATCTCCTGAGGTTACTGACGATGCCGGAAGCACGGTCAGCCTGACCACGAAGGTCTATTCCTGCAAGCAATCGAAGAACGAGCAAGAATATGATAAAGCAATCTGAATATTGCAAATATATATGAAGTATTGATAATGGTGGGGATCCTTAAGCGGTCTTGGTCTGGTCGTTGGACACAAACGAAGTACACGAAGTTGCAATGGCTAACTTTTAACTAAACAAATCCCAAGGGAAAAGCTACTAGATGGATCTACTTATATAGGAGCAAGGGGTGGCGGCCAAGGAGGTGGGAGGATGTCCCAAGGCAGCCTAAAACTAACCCTAGGTCGTACAAGGCCAATGGGCCCAAGTGGAGGTGACGTAACACCTTTGGACTTGTAGTTTGACTCGGATTCTGATGCAGCGTCAGATTGTTTCGTCCATAACTCAACGCTCCGGACGGATTTTAAGGTGATTCCAATTGTGCTGGAAAGAGCATGAAATCTACTTTCCAACAAAAAAAGAATCACCCAATTCAGAGTCCGTATGAAAAAGTTGTTGGCGTTTTGAGTCAGGTATGTCTATGCAGTCCGAATCTGAATCTAGAACGTGAGAGACTTGTACTCTATCTTCTCTTGGCCCAAAAGTGACGTGAGAAGACTTTTTGAACAACACCTAAACTTCTCCTTTTCCCTTATCTTCTTATGTGGATTGTACAAATGTCCCATACACCTGCAATTAGACAAAACACAAAAGTATGTGAAGTATTTTTGTTCTGGATAACATAAATATATTATTGAATAGTTTGCATTAGAAATCACCTGACAAATATGCATGTATGCAATATTTTTGGTCTTATCCAAGGTAGTCATGTCCTCATCAGAAGCAGCATGACATTGTGACATGCCGGCGCAACGAAGAAGCTCCTCGGCATACTGGGCCTGGTTGAGGAAGAACCCGCGCGTTGTACACTGCACGTGGGTACCGAGAAAGTAATGGAGAGCACCCATATCTGTCATTGCAAACTAACGTTGGAGTTGAATGACGATGGAGCAAAGGAGAGCCGTCGTGGACGCCGCAAGTACGATATCATCAACATACAGAACAAGCTGAGCGACGTCAGCACCCCACCGGAGGATGAACAGGGATGCGTCCGAGCATGATACAGTGAAGCCAATGGTGGTGTCAAAGGCGGTGAACCGATGAAACCATGCCCATGGCACATATTTGAGTCCGTATAGTGACTTGGAGAACCAAAATACATGGTCACAGCAAGCATCATCGACAAAGCCGGTCGGCTGGTGGCAGTACACTTGCTCATCGAGAAATCCGTGAAGGAAGGCATTCTTCACATCGAGTTGGTGCACCGGCCAGCTGCACGAGCAGGCCAGGGTGAGCACAGTGCAGGTCTTCACCGGCTTGACAACCCTCTACGACATTGATGCCGGTGCGTTGGGCAATGGCGCGGACGACCAGCAGGCTTTATATCACTCCAAGGGCCCATCGGCGTTCATTTTTTGCCTGAAAACCCACTTGCCGGTCACAACATTACTGTTTGGTGGGCACAGAACGAGAGTCCACGTCGAGTTCACCATGAGAGCATCATATTCCGACTGCATCATGACGCCCAATTTGGATCTCGAAGAGCGGCGTAGACGGAAGAGGGAATAGGAGAGAGGATGGTGACCTGAAGATTGGCGTAGCGAGGATTGGGTAAGAATATGTCATGTTTTGCCTGTGTGATCATCAGATGAGGAGCGCGTGAAAGCGATAGGGGGGGATGGAAGACGGGGAAGAAGACCAATTGGAGGAAAGTGGGTCGTCAGGGGAAGAAGGCCCAGAAGTGGTTGGTTGCATGTGTGAAGAGGAAGTGGAGGGTGTGGGCTGCATGGGAGAGCCATGTGGTAAATCAGGAGGGGTCGACTGGGGCGGCACCCATGCAGGATCGATATGATCCATGGTAGGCGGGTCAGGAGTTGATTCAGCTGGGATTTTGGGCATGCGAGGCAGGATTTGGAACGGAAAACCGACTCAATGAACATGACATGCCTAGAAAAAATGATGTGATGGGACAGGGGTTCGTAGCAATGGTAGCCCTTGCGTGATCGGGGTATCCCAAAAAACGCAGGAAACCGAGCATGCGGAAAGTTCGTCGTAAGTTGTTGTGAGAAAATTGGGGTAGCAGAGGCAGCCGAATACGCATAAGTGGCGAAATTCAGGTGCATGTCCAGAGAGGAGCTCGTAGGGCGTGGTGAGGAACTTGGGCTTGCAAGATCTACGGTTGAGGAGAAATGTAGCCGGCCTAACCCAAAGGGTTCTGTTTCCACTTCTTCTGGCGCCCACGGTTGCTGGAGAGCTATCAGAGCCATTGATACGTCTCTAGTGTATCAATAATTTTTGATTGTTCCATGCTATTATATTATCTACTTTTGATGTTTTATATGCATTTATATGCTATTTTATATCATTTTTGGGACTAACCTATTAACCTAGTCCCCAGTGCCAGTTGTAGTTTTTCCCTTATTTTTGTCTTCTACAGAAAATCAATAACAAATGGAGCGAAATTTTTGACTATTTTTCTTGGAAAACAAGACACCTAGGAAGTTTCGGGAGGAGGCCAGAAGACCCACGAGGAGGCCACAAGCCCTAGGGGTGCACCCCAGGGGGCGCCTAGGGGGGGCGCCCCTAGGCTTGTGGGCCCCTCACATATGTCCTAACCCTAACTCTAGCTCTATAAATATCCAAATATTCCCCTACGTTAGGGGGCACACCAAAGAAAATACTTTTCCGCATTAATTCGACTATAAAGTTCCATACATATTATGTCAAAACCATCCATCGACCATATTGTCCACCCTTCTGCTAGGATCTTGCGGATAATCAACAATAAACTTTCTCGAATCCTTGCTTTTGCCAGCATAAAAAATTCATTAGTGCCGAAGCAGTGGGTTTTGGTTCGGCCTTACCTACATTGGCGAGAATAAGCATCGGCTATTGATAGATATATGCAATACACCATGATCAACATAGTAGCCGGATGCTCGTTGTGCCAACTCATTTGCTCTTAAATTGTCATGTCTAGATATATGAGTAGTATTAAAGCAACCCAAGGTAAAATTTACATCTAGACATACCTCAAGATAAATTATAAGTGATTTGTCGAAACATTGATAACCCTAGGATATTTGTTGCACTTCTCATAACGAATCATTGAATGCCTCAATATGTGTAGCACCTATGGCAACCAAAGGCTTGTCTCGCTTTCCAATCAAACTAAGGACAATGTTCGGGTACTACACCGGCCATGCTTTGACATATTGTTAGGACGATAGATAAATATCGGCCATTAACATAAGATCCATGTAAACTTCATCCACCAAATCAAGTATAGCCGAAATAAACAAATGAAATGACAAATCAAATATTTCGGCCCTTTGGATCAGAAATAAACTTGTAGCTAATCAAATATATAGTGACTTGGTAATAACCTTTCATGTTATAAGAATTTATATTGCATCCATGGATCTAAATAAGCCCATGGAGGGTGACCGATCGTAGCTGGGGATGAATTCCATGGCAAAGATATAAATGGCATGTTTGGCGAATATGGATGATGTGCTAACCGAAGATTTTGATGGGGTGATGCAAACCTTCGGCTTAATTGTTTTTTGCTTCCATCCTTCTCTTTCTTCACTTTTGTAACACTTGTTGCAATAGAAGGCCGCACATCATTTTTACTTTGACTACTCCTCTTAGGGACCCATGTCATGTTCTTCTTTTTCAGCTCTTGTGCGCTAACCTTGTGTAATTCCTTCTTTGGCAATACGATAAGCCGAGTTGGCACCTTGGCTGTGAATTTGTTTCGATCAATGGCAATTCTTTTCTGGCCTTGTGCACCCTCAAATTCTTTTCTTCAGACTTGGCACTTTGACTCTTAACAATTGATTGCTTCACTTCTTTGCCTTTTGTAGCCAATGCGAGCTCTTTAATTGCCTATTTATCTTTTAAGATCAAATCTGAATTGGCACTCTTGCGATCATCTTTTTTAACTCGATAAACTTGCTTGACCACCTCTTTCTTGTTCCTTGAGCTCCGAACCGATTCCTTATGATTGAAACGGCCTTTGACATGTGATTGTTCAAATGTTGATCTTTTTGGAGCTGCATAATATTTGTGAGATGGTCTAAAATAAGATGAAGAATGCGCCCTTGTAACATACCTATCCCATGATAGATATGGATTTACATGATCATAGGAAGGTATCCATGGCATTGGCATTGGCAGCACAAAATATGGATATGAATATACTGCATTAGAATTTTCATTTTTCCAATACCGATCCTCGGGTTTGCGCTTAGGGGATGGTCTTGATGCTCTTGAACTACTTGGCTGATAAGCACTGTTCTCCTCACTTATCTTCTGATATTTTTCCAATAGTTGCACGAAAGTGACTTTCGGCCTTTTACCTTTGTGCTTACCTCGGCCTTTGCTTTCTTTTGGTTTGCTTTCATAGATCATTGGATTTGCTTGCTGCCCCCCAGTCCTTGGCCTCTTCATTGTACCTTTGATGGAATTTTTTCCCTCAAGTTTATGTTCATTATGCTTTTCAATAACTTCTTTACTTGAAAGTTTGATCCCGTCACCTGTAGTTTTTACCTTCTCATGTTTAAATGGAATGGCTTGAAGCAACCAATGCAAAAAAAACTTTTTTCATCAGGACCAATCGGAATAGACTGGTCATCTCTTGGTGTTTCAACAAATTTCAATCGTCATTTATGCTTGGACGAATCATGCAACTTACAATACATTCGTCCTTGGATTGATGGCTTGACATGGTGATCAAGAGTTCTAATGTAATTATTTTTTAGCAACAAATCAAATATTTGATCACACATGCTTGAATTGAAGGTATACTTGTTGTTTAGTCAGTCTTGCTGTGAAAACGGCTTAGAAGGTAAGCAAATGAATGGTTCAGATTTGGAATCTCCCCATTCGACTATGCAATGTGTTTTGCACTCTATATCCGATGTCTTTCAATACAATATCATAATAGCATCGGTTTTCTCAAAAGAATTTAACCTTGGCTTTAAATTTCTGAAACAAAAATAGTTAGAGCATACATGTCCCAATTGAGACCAAATGCAAGCCAAGTAATAAATAAGCAAAGCTACGCAATTAGATATGAACTTTAGATAAAGCAATAGGGAAAGCCTTGGCTGCAACAATAAGTCACTGTCGGTCTTCATAAATGGCGCAATGGGTTGACCGATATGCTCAATAACAATTTTATTGATAACAAGTAAATTACCCTTCTTCATTGGTCTTTCAAAATTACTTATGAGGATTTTTCTAATAGATGCATCAACTATAAAGTTGTGACCAAATCTTGAAATAGGAAAATTACTTGCTAGGCACACCTCTTCAAATATGTTGGCAGAGCATGATGGTGGTGTGACTTGAATAATATCTTGCTCCATCTTTGGATGGCTCCCCAACGCCTTATAATAACCTTTTTCTTGATTCCATGCATCATTACTTTGAAGATCCTTGTCAGCCGAACTTTTTTCAGCTACTTGCTCTTGTCCTTGAGGCTTGTCAATTTCTACGGCACAGAACTCATAGGGCTGGAAGTAGGTTCCATTAACTTGAGAAAAATCAAGCACCACTGTTTTCCTATGCTTGTCATGCCCTTTCTCAGTGATGCTTGCCTCTTTGGATTTGATGGATTCAAAATATATACTACTTGACTCGGCTTTTTCAATCGAAGCACTTTTAGTTTCCGAATCATCATTCTTTTCATCGGTTATATCAATTGACAAGGCTTCTTTTCTTTGAGCTAATTCCCTATCAATTCCCTCTTAGCGAAGTACTTGCACCCTATCGCGTAAAGCTTTAACTCCCCTCTCAATTTCAGCCTGCTCTAGATTAGTTTCCCCCCAATGCTTTTAGGATCTTTTGGCAATGAACTGTTAGTGTTGCCAAAATTTTACAACTGTGTAGGGGGTGTATAATATGTTGCGGTACTTGGTGGAGGTGTATGCACTGTTGTATAACCATATGCTCTCTCGCCAATTCTATCAATTGATGAAGTTTCATCTTCTTGCAAAACTCTAGCCTTTATTGCAGCATAATCAGGAAACAATCCCTTTTCATATTGTTCAAGGCAAAGAGCACTATCCTCTTGTTTTGTACCAAGCTCTTTTTAATGCAGCCACAACCGCTTCTGGAAGGGATTGCTCTACAATACTTTCAGATTCTTTCGGCAATGATTCATGAGTGTTGTCGAAATTCTCAAATTGCGTAGAGCATGCATTATATGCTATAGTATTAGATGACGACACATGTGTTCCTGCAAAATTTTCACTTATTTGGCTATGACCATGAAGGTGTGAAGCCGAATTATGAGCATCTACAGTTGTGTAAGGTGCCGAAAAATTACTAACATGAGGTATAACATATGATGGTTCAGAGTAACTGGCTGAATAGTTAGTAGTAGCATGGCCAATTTTCCCATCCATCGGCAAGGTTGCATTCTCATATTGCAAATTGGTTACCGATGAATAAAAGTATGAAACACTTTCTTGCATGCTATTGGAAATTTTCACATGAGGTGTTTCAAATTGATTAACCAAACCCATCATGTTGTTCATCGGCATATGGATTTGTCGGGTTACCGATGCATGAGAGTTAGGATACATATGTTGTATGTTGCTAAAATCATAAGAATTTGAAGCATGAAAATTATTTTGTATTGACCCTTGCACATAATTAGATGCATGATTGATAAAACTAGGGCTAGGCGATACATTATGCTCATTAGGCGATCTAGCAACAACATATGAATTATTTGCATCTACAAAGGGGAATTGGGTACTCATATTACCTTTGTAGATTGCGGCAACTTGATGATGATCTCTTTGTAGCAAGAACATGTTGGAGACATTTCAAAGCTTTGTCCCCAGCGGAGTCGCCAAAAAGTGTGTTCGCACACGAACATGTCACCGTGTACCCTTGACGCCGGGGGTGATGCACCGCAACTCACGTAGAAGGAGACCCGGCCGGAAGCGTGGTACGCAAGAAATCTGACAGGCGCTTTTGTAGACCCGAAACCCCACACGCCCGAGAGGGACCCTGTCAGGGCGTGCGGTGGCTATGGGCTGCCCTAGGTCGGCCTGACCGCCCTAGGGCCTCAAGGTTCGTTGCCCTGCAACAAGAAGAACAAACGAAGAATGAGGAAGAAGAAGAACAAGGGAGAGAGATAAAAGTAAAGGTAAAAGTGGTAGATGAATTGATTGATTGTGTGTTATTCAATCGGCCGTCCAAATCCCGTCCAAATCATTCCAAAATTAACCGAACTCGGATTAGGTATGTCTGAGACAGCAGTTCGGTTTTTGTATTTCACACGCCAAATACAACCTCTGATGAAGGTGTGACCAAAAGAAAATTTAACCATTTCAACAAGGCGAACAACTTTCATGTTGAACATTTTCTGATTCGAGGCAATCTTGAAGGCCCAATCTCTCACGAAAATAGCCAATTGGTGGCGCTACCCATCAGACACATGTCTGGTGGGACGCGCCATATGTAGACTCCTGGCAGGGCTGCATTCGAATGGCTCTAACTTTTGCATACAATCTTGTATTGAGATGATTTTTATATGAAAATCAATCGGTTCGACGAGACGAAGAGAACCCGTGTAGAAATTTTTCTCATATGAGGTTGTCTTGGGGGCTTAATCGTCCAAACTGTACTCTGAATATAAGATCTTAGTACTTTGAGCATAGTTTCGGCCTTCGAGATGAAATCGGACGGCAATAGCCCAAACTTCACAAATGTTCATATCAACAATAAGGAACTCTTTCATGTAGATCACTTCTCTATTTGAGGCCATCTTAAATAAGTTCTTGACCATGCCAAAATCTGGTGTCAACACCAGGCAAGAATATCATGTCGAACCTAGCGAGAGAATGGGCAGGCGAGTAGGCGGTTCATGGACTCCATACCCTGATCGCAGAGGATGCAAGTTGCATGGTGTGGTAGGCCATGGCAGGCAAGGTGGTCGGTAGTCCAATACCGATCTAGGGTTCCCAACCAACTTAAGATATGAATGTGCAGCGGTGCCCATGTCTTCCATATGAGCCGCCAATGGGGCGCTCTAGCGAGCCAGAGAACACAGCCAAGTAGAAAGATTTGGGCACTTCTTCATCCGAATGAGTTCTTCTCATCTTCCTTTTCCTTGTGGCACGATGGCATGGATGTGGTTTGTTTCTCTGTAGGTGCTCCTCCACATGTGGTGGTGTCGTGGAATGAAGCATGAAAATCAAAAAAAGTTCCTATGAACACCCAAGATCTATCTAGAAGAAGCATATCAACAAGAGGGGAGAGTGTGTCTATGTACCCTCATAGACCGTTAAGCGGAAGCGTATATCATGCGGTTGATGTAGTCGTAACTCGTCACGAACCAATCGCGATCCAAACCAATGAAGTACCAAACGGACGACGCCTCCACGTTCAGCACACGTACAGCTTGATGACATCTCCTCCTCCTTGATCCAGCAAGCGAGGGAGGAGAAGTGGGATCACCAGCAGCACGACGGCGTGACGGTGATGGTGGTGGAGTGATTTCGGCAGGGCTACGCCGAGCACTACCAAAACAACAAAGACAAAGGAGTTAAAAAGTAACGGGAGAGAGAGGGGGGGGGGCAAGGGCTTGTGTGTCCTCTGGGGGGGGGACTCACCTCTAAATATAGGTGGAGGGGCGTGGTGGCCAGCCCTCCAAGCCCTAGGGGTGCACCAAGGGGGAGGAGTTGGACTCCTAGTCCAATTCCCTCCTTTTCCATACACAGGTGGACTTTCCACCTCTCCCAAGCCACATGGGCCTTGAGGGACTTGTGCGCCTCCCCTCAACCCATGACGGCCCTTAGAACATGGTGGAAACCTTGGTGGACTTTCGGACTCTTCTGGAAGTTGCCGGAACCTTCTAGAAGGTTCACGGTACAATACCGAAAAAACTAAAACTTTTTCCAGAACCCTGAAAGCAACTTTTCATATATGAATATTTACTTGTGGACCATTCCGGAGCTCCTCACAATGTCTGGGATCTCATCCGGGACTCCGAACAACACTCGATCACCATCATGCATATCCCAATATCACTGTAGCATCACCGAACATTAAGCATGTGGACCCTACGGGTTCGAGAATCATGTAGACATGACCGAGACACCTCTCTGGTCAATAACCAATAGCGGAACCTGGATGCCCATATTGGTTCCTACATATTCCATGAAGATCTTTTATTGGTTGAATAATGATGTCAAGGATTCGGTTAATCCCCTATGCGATTCCATTTGTCCGGCAATATGTTACTTGCCCGAGATTCGATCGTCGGTATCTCCAAACCTAGTTCAATCTTGTTACCGACAAGTCTCTTTACTCATTCCATAATACAAGATCTTGTGACTAACTTGTTATCCACATTGCTTGCAAGCTCTTTATGATGTTGTATTACCGAGAGGTCCCAGATATACCTCCCCATCATACGGAGTGACAAATCCCAGTCGCGATCCATGCCAACCCAACAGACACCTTCGGAGATACCTATAGAGCATCTTTATGATCACCTAGTTACAAAATGACATTTTATAGAACACAAGGTATTCCTCCGGTATCCGGAGTTGAATGATCTCATGGTCTTAGGAATGGATACTTGACATCAAGAAAGCTATAACAATAAACTCAAGTGATACGATCGAATGTTAAGCTTACGGTTGTGTCTTGTCCATCACATCATTCTCCTAATGATGTGATCCCATTATCAAATGACAACTCATGTATATGGTTAGGAAAACTTAACCATCTTTGATCAACGAGCTAGTCTAGTAGAGGCTCACTAGGGACATAGTATTTGTTTATGTATTCACACATGTATTTAATTTTCGGTCAATAAAATTCTAGCATGAATAATAAACCTTTGTCATGAATAAGGAAATATGATAATAACCAATTTATTATTACCTCTAGGGCATATTTCCAACAGTCTCCCACTTTCACTAGAGTCAATAATCTGGTTTACATAGTTATGAATCTAACACCCATGGAGTCTTGGTGTTGATCATGTTTTGACCTTGGAAGAGGTTTAGTCAACGGGTCCACCACATTGAGATCCGTATGTACTTCGAAAGTTCTATGTCTCCATCATTAACATAATTACGATTAGAGTTGAAGTGGTGCTTGATGTCCTTGGTTCTCTTGTGACACCTAGGCTCCTTGGCAATGACAATATAGTCATTGGATCCGACGCGTACCAGTGGATGCACTTTGTTCTTCGCCCTTACATAGGCATATTTGTTGTGGTCTAATTTGATGACATTCTTGTGTTTAGCAAATCTCTCAAAGATCATGTCACCCATCTTAGAACTATTTTGCAAACTCTTAGAAACGAGCTACTTTATGCTAATATGGACAAATGCCGTTTTGGTGTTGATAAGCTTGTTTTCTTGGGTTTCGTTGTGTCTTCTAATGGTGTTCATGTAGATGAAGCTCAGATTAATGCTATTAAAACATGGCCACAACCAAACAACTTGCAACAAGTGCGAAGTTTCCTTGGCTTAGCCGGTTTCTATCGTAGATTCGTTAATGATTTTAGTACCATTGCATCCCCTTTGCATGCTTTGAGTAAGAAAAATGCACCATTTGTTTGGGGACCATCTCAAGATACTGCATTTAATGAGCTTAATAATTTGCTTACACATGCTCCTTTTCTTGCTTTGCCCAATTTTGACAAAACTTCTGATGTTCATTGCGATGCTAGTGGCAATGATATAGGAGGTGTGTTAATGCAAGAGAAGCACCCCATAGCTTACTTTAGTGAGAAACTTTCCGGAGCGCAACTCAACTATCCCATCTATGACAAGGAATTATATGCTTTAGTGCGAGCTTTGCGTGAGTAGGAACACTATCTTCGCCCCCATGAATTTTTCATCCATACGGATCTTGAAATGCTTAAGTACCTTAAGGGTCAAACTAAGTTAAACAAGTGTCATGCTAAGTGGAGTGAATTTATCGAGTCATTTCCTTACGTCCTAAAGTACATCAAAGGTAAGGAAAATGTTGTGGCGGGTGCACTTTACCGCAAATGTAAGCTTGTTTCTAAACTTGAATTGAATGTCATTGGCTTTGATCACATAAACACTTGTATGCGCATGATCCTACTTTTTCTATTTCTTATGCTAAATGTTTGACGCATACATCTTGGGAAAGATATTTCATCAAGGATTATTATCTAATGAGAGCTAGCAAACTTTGTATACCCGATTCTTCTCTTCGTTTGTTACTTTTGCAAGAGGCTCATGGAGGAGGACATATGGGTCACTTTGGACACGACAAGACATTTGCTACACTCTCCAAGAATTACTATTGGCCCAAGATGTTTTGCGACGTCTCTCTCTCTCTACAAAAATCGATGCTCTACATGTCGCAAAGCTAAGTCTAAAGCTCAATCCCATGGTCTCTATATGCCACTTCCTATTTCATATCACTTGTGGGAAGATATTAGTATAGACTTTGTGGTTGGTTTGCCTAGAACTCAAATGGAAAGGATTCTGTGTTTATTGTTGTGGACCGATTCTCTAAGATGGCACATTTCATCCCATGCAACAAGATAGACGATGCTTCACATGTTGCAAATCTCTTTTGTAAGGAAATCTTGCATCTACATGGAGTACCCAAGACTATCGTGTCAGACCGCGACGTCAAGTTCCTAAGCTACTTTTGGAAGACGCTATGCGCCAAGTTCAGAATTAAGCTCTTGTTATCTTCAGCATACCATCCACAAACCGATGGCCAAACGGAGGTCACGAACCAGACGCTACCCGCTCTCCTACGCATGTTTATCAAGAGGAACATCAAGGAGTGGGAAGAGTGCTTACCCATCGCCGAGTACGCCTACAACCGCGCAAGACATTCGACTACCGGCAAGTCCCCCTTCAAGGTCATCTACAATATTGTCACAAAAGATAGTCATTGGATTTGGTGCACTAGGTATTACACCCATATCAGATATGAACTCCTTCATCAGACTCCTTTTGCTGCTTCCGAAGCAGCGATATACTCCGCTTCACATGTAGGTCCTTCCATAACGCTCTTCTTAGAACTGCACCAATAGGCCGCTCGACCATTCAATATAAATACGTATCCGATTTGAAACTTAGAGCCATCTGGATCTATGTCGAAACTAGCATTGACGTAACCCTTTGCGATGTGCTCTTCGTCACCTTCATAAACGACAAACATGTCCTTAGTCCTTTTTAGGTACTTCAGGATGCTCTTGACCACTGTCCAGTGATCTACTCCTGGATCACTTTCGTACCTGCCTGGCAGAGTTATGGCAACGCACACGTTAGGTCTGGTACACAACATGGTATACATTATAGAGCCTATGGCTGAGGCATAGGGAATGACTTTCATCCTTTCTCTTTCTTCTGCCATGGTCGGTCTTTGAGTTTTACTCAACTTCACACTGATACGTCTCCAACGTATCTATAATTTTTGATTGTTCCATGCTAATATGTTATTATTCTTGGATGTTTTACAATCATTTTATATCATTTTTGGGACTAACCTAGTAAATCAAATGGGCGCTAAACCAATCTCGTTAGAAGATAAAAGTGATGGAGATCTTAAAATGATTGGTGTTTCCTCTATTGATTCTTTGTTTAGTAAAATTTAGATTGATAATAAAGGGACTAAATAAGAGTCAACTTTAGCTAGAAGGCGCCCCGATAATTCGGAGGGTGAAAATCTTGTTGAGAAAATTGATAAAAGTGGGTTTGAAGAGGTCAAAACTTTAACTAGTGACGTGCCCAATCTTTTGGATTACAAAGACTTTAATTATGATAGTTTCTCTTTTATTGGTTATATTTCTTTGTTGCAATCCATGATAAATTCACCCCATGCTTATGAACAAAATAAAGCTTTTACTAAACATATTGTTGATGCTATAATGAAAGCTTTAGAAGAAAAGTTGGAATTAGCGGTTTCAATTCCTAGAAAATTATATGATGAATGGGAACCTACTATCAAAGTCAAGATAAAAAAGTATGAGTGTTTTGCTTTATGTGATTTGGGTGCTAGTGTTTCTACAATTCTGAAATCTTTATGTGATGTGCTTAGTCTTACCGATATTGACGAATGTTCTATAAATATGCACTTGGCGGATTCTACTATTAAAAATCCTATGGGAAGAATTAATGATGTTCTTATTCTTGAAAATAGGAATTCTATGCCCATAGATTTTATTGTTCTTCATATTGATTGTAATCCGTCTTGTCCAATTATTCTTGGTAGACCATTTTTACGTACTATTGGTGCCATGATTGATATGAAAGAAGGCAATATTCAATTTCAATTTCCACTAAGGAAGGGTATGGAACACTTCCCTAGAACTAGAATTAAGCCACCATATGAATCAATCATGAGGGCATCGTATGGATCTAGAAACAAAGGTGACAATACTTAGATCCTTTGCATTATGCCTAGCTAGGGGCGTAAAACGATAGCGCTCGTTGGGAGGCAACCCAACTTGTATCTTTTTGCTTTTTTGTTTTCTTGCTGTTTTCAATAAAATACCCAATTTTGCCTCTGATTAGATGTGTTTTCGTGGTTTAAATTAGTGTTTGTGCCACGCAAAGCCTTCGGGATGATTTGGGTAATAGTTGATTTGATCTTATTGAAAAACAGAAACTTTTGCGCTCAGAAAAACAATTTTCATAAATCACAGAAACGTGATTCTGCTCTGAATTCTTTACACAAGATTAATATACAAATTTCTCACGTTGTGCTAATTTTTCAGAATTTTTGGAGTTACAGAAGTATTCAAAATATCCAGATTCCTACAGACTTTTCTGTTTTTGACAGATTCTATTTTCTTTGCGTTGTGTGCTTGTTTTGATGATTCTATGGTTTCCTTTGAATAGTTTTTGCCATAGAAAAATTGGAATGCAGTAGATATAATGCAAAAATAAAATATGAATGGATTTTCAACAATACTTACAGTAATGATTTGCTTTCTTATACTAACGGATCTCACGAAGGTTTTGTTGAGTTTTGTGTGATTGAAGTTTTCAAGATTTGGGTGAGATCGCGATGGATGAAGGAATAAGGATTAGCAAAAGGCTAAGCTTGGGGATGCCCAACGCATCCCAAGATAATATTCAAGAAGTATCAAGCAACTAAGCTTGGGGATGCCCCCGAGTGGCATCCCCTCTTTCTTCTAACAACCGTCGGTATTTTACTTGGAGCTATATTTTTATTCATCACATATCATGAATTTTGCTTGGAGCGTCTTGTATGATATGAGTATTTGCTTGTTTTGCTTTTTATTTTAAGTCTTGGAACCTTGCTGTACACACCTATTTGAGAGATCCAAAATTAGGCTATGTTGTTAGAATTTCTCTCTATGCTTCACTTAAATCTTTATGAGCTATGGAATTTCTCTAGTGCTTCACTTATATCTTTTTGAGCATGGTGTGCTTTAGTATTTTTGAAGAAATGCTCTCATTCTTCACTTAGATTTATTTGAGAGTTCTTTCTTGCTTCACTTATATTATTTTTAGAGAAAGAAATATGATGCTCATGTTCTTCACTTATATTTGTTTGAGCTTATCAAAAGCAACATATGAAATTAGTCCCAAAGTGATAGATATCCAAGGAGTATATAATAAAAACTTTCATGAAACTCATTGGACAAAATAAACTTGATTCCTTGTAATAGTTTTGAGATATGATGATAGTGATATGTGAGTCATGTTGATGAATAGTTATGCTTTAGTAAGAATATTGGTGTTAGGTTTGTGATTCCCTATGCAAGCACGAAAGTCAATAGTTATGCAATGAAATTACATCCTACTTGTGGTGCATTATTCGGTGTTATTTATGCTTAATGCTCGCTTATGAGATTTTTTGTTTCTTGGTTGGATGCTTCACAATGTTTTGCTAGCCTTCATTTTGCTACGTCTTGAGCTTGCGTTGGTTTTCCTTGAAGAGGAAAGGGTGATGCAGCAATAGTAGCATAAGTATTTCCCTTAGTTTTTGAGAACCAAGGTATCAATCCAGTAGGAGGCTCCTCAAAAGTCCCACTCACCTACACAAACAAACAAAGAACTCGCAACCAACATAGTAAAGGGGTTGTCAATCCCTTCATGGCCACTTGTGAAAGTGAGATCTAATAGAGATAGTATGATAAGTTAAATATATTTTTGGTATTTTATAATATAGATGCAAAAAGTAAAGATGCAAATAAAAGTAGATTGGAAGCAAATATGATAAGAGATAGACCCGGGGGCCATAGGTTTCACTAGTGGCTTCTCTCAAGATAGCATAAGTATTACGGTGGGTGAACAAATTACTGTCGAGCAATTGATAGAAAAGCGAATAATTATGAGATTATCTAGGCATGATCATGTATATAGGCATCACGTCCGCAACAAGTAGACCGACTCCTGCCTGCATCTACTACTATTACTCCACACATCGACCGACTCCTGCCTGCATCTAGAGTATTAAGTTCATAAGAACAGAGTAACGCCTTAAGCAAGATGACATGATGTAGAGGGATAAACTCATGCAATATGATATAACCCCCATCTTTTTATCCTCGATGGCAACAATACAATACGTGCCTTGATGCCCCTGCTGTCACTGGGAAAGGACACCGCAAGATTGAACCCAAAGCTAAGCACTTCTCCCATGGCAAGAAAGATCAATCTAGTAGGCCAAACCAAACTGATAATTAAAAGAGACTTGCAAAGACAACTCAATCATACATAAAAGAATTCAGAGGAGATTCAAATATTTCTCATAGATAAACTTGATCATAAACCCACAATTCATCGGATCTCGACAAACACACCGCAAAAAGACATAGAATAGATCTCCACAAGAGAGGGGGAGAACATTGTATTGAGATCAAAAAGAAAGAAGAAGCCATCTCGCTAATAACTATGGACCCGAAGGTCTGTGGTAAACTACTCACAACTCATCGGAGGGGCAAGGATGTGGATGTAGAAGCCCTCCGTGGTCGATTCCCCCTCCGGCAGAACACCGACGAAGGCTCCAAGATGGGATCTCGCGGATACAGAAGGTTATGATGGTGGAAATTGTGTTTCATTGGCTCCCTGGATGTTTTCGGGGTACGTAGGCTTATATAGGAGGAAGAAGTACGTCGGTGGCTGCCCGAGGGGCCCACGAGACAGGGGGCGCACCCTATGGGGGGCGCCCTCCTATCTCGTGGAGGCGTCGGCTGCTTCTTGACTTGCACTCCAAGTCCTCTGGATCACGTTCGTTCCAAAAATCACGCTCCCGAAGGTTTCATTCCGTTTGGACTCCGTTTGATATTCCTTTTCTTCGAAATACTGAAATAGGCAAAAAAACAGCAATACGGGCTAGGCCTCCGGTTAGTAGGTTAGTCCCAAAAATGATATAAATGTGTAAAATAAAGCCCGTAAACATCCAAAAGGGGTAATATAATAGCATGGAACAATCAAAAATTATAGATACGTTGGAGACGTATTACATTTGCACTAAGTATGATCACTACTTGTGCATCCAAAATCCTTTAAACCAATTTTTGCCACATGAGTCCACTATACCTACCTATACATGGTATTCTTTGGCCGCTCTAAAAATTTTATGTGTCATCTCTAATTTTCAAAATAAATTTCCCTTTTGTGTGCTCGTATCGCTCATGAAACGGTAGGGGGTGGCTGATATATTTCCATGCTAGATATGATATTCTCAAGATGAGGGTTTATTCACTTATCATTGCACGAGAGTACGACAAAGGTACTAGGGAAGCCCAGTACCGAAATGAAAAATGAATTTACTTTATGTTGTCAAATAATAAATTCCTTGGAAATTGTTGGTATGGAAGGCACCCGTGGACACGGTTAGCCATGGAAAGTGAAAGTATGGTGGAAACAGGAATACACTTTATTTTCTGTTTGGGAACCGCCTATAATATATCTAGCATGGAAAGTATTGGGAACTACTCGATCATTTTCGTTGAGAGGAAAAGCATGCCACCCAAATTTTTTTATTTCTATCTTTTTAGATTTGAGCTCTAGCACCTCTACGAATCCCTACTTCCCTCTGCGAAGGGCCTTCAATTGACTTTATGCGATTTTTATTTTTACTTGAGTCTCCATCTTATCTTATAAAGCACCAACTAAGGGGCACTATGATTGTACTTAAGCATTGGGTGTAGCTAGTATGCGAGTGTGTTTCATGAATGGATCAATGATTGAGCGTAATGGGCTAGGGATAACTTGCTTTAGTGTTGATATTTTGAAAGACATGGTTGTTTGTTGATATGCTTGATTATTAAAGTCCTCATGTCAAAACTAGACTATTGATTTGAACCATATAAAAGCCCAACTGTCCATGCTACAAAAGAAAGAATATGTGATGAACATGTTAGGCAGCATTCCGCATCAGAAATTCTGTTTTTATCATTTACCTACTCGAGGACGAGCAGGAATTATTCTTGGGGATGATGATACCTCTCCAACGTATCTATAATTTTTTTATTGTTCCATGCTGTTATATTATCATTCTTGGATGTTTTATAATTATTTTATATAATTTTTTGGGACTAACCTATTGACATAGGGCCAAGTGCCAGTTGCTATTTTTTTGCTTGTTTTTAGATCACAGGAAATCAATATCAAATAGAGTCCAAATGCAATGAAACTTTTTGTGGAATTTTTTGGACCAAGACACCAGATGGGCCAAAGAAGCATCTGGGGGTGCCCCAAGGAGGGCACAACCCACTAGGGCGCGCCTAGCCCCCCAGGCGCGCCCATGTGGGTTGTGCCCACTAGGGGAGTCAACGAATTCAATTCCAGCCACCGCAAGGTCCAGAACCACCAAATCCAATCTAGACACCATCATGGAGGGGTGCATCATCCTCATTGGTGCCTCTCCGATGATGCGTGAGTAGTTCATTGTAGACCCACATGTCCGTAGTTGGTAGCTAGATGACTTCCTCTCTCTCTTTTGATTCTCAATACAATGGTCTCTTGGAGATCTATTTGATGTAACTCTTTTTGCGGTGTGTTTGTTGGGATTCGATGAACTTTGAGTTTATGATCAGATCTATGTTTTTATCCATGAAAGTTATTTGAGTTATTTGATCTCTTTTATGCATGATTACTTATAGCCTCATATTTCTTCTTCGAATCTTTGGTTTAGTTAGGCCGACCAGATCGATTTTTCTTGCCATGGGAAGAGGTGCTTCGTGATGGGGTTCGATCTTACAGTGCTTGATCCCAGTGATAGAAGGGGAAATGACACGTATGTATCGTTGCCATTAAGGATAACAAGATGGGATCTATTTCTACATAGATAGATCTTGTCTACGTCATGTCATCGTTCTTATTGCATTACCCCGTTTCTCCATGAACTTAATACACTAGATGCATGCTGGATAGCGGTCAATGTATGGAGTAATAGTAGTAGATGCAGGCAAGAGTCGGTCTACTAATCATGGACGTGATGCCTACATAGTGATCATTGCCTGGATATCGTCATAATTATTTGAAGTTCTATTAATTGCCCAACAGTAATTTGTTGACCCACCGTTGCTATTTTCTCGAGAGAAGCCACTAGTGAAATTTATGGCCCCCGGGTATCTTCTTTATTATATTTGCCTTCATGATCTAATTTTATTTTATTTTATTTTCAGATCTATTAATCCAAAAATAAAAAATACCTCGCTGCATTTTATTTGCTTTTATTTGCATCTATCAATCTACTATAACTTTATTCCGTCAACTTGACAATTTCTGGCACCATTACCCGAAAGGGATTGACAACCCCTTTAACACGTCGGGTTGCAAGTATTTGTTCTTTGTGTGCAGGAGCTGTTTACGTGGTGTTGCATGGTTCTCCTACTGGTTCGATAACCTTGATCTCATCACTGAGGGAAATATCTACCATTGTTGTGTTCCATCATCCCTTCCTCTTTGGGGAAATACCAATGTAGTTCAAGCTGCATCACACACCTTGCAATATAGTCAAGAACCCTTTCTTTGACTGATCTATTTTCAAATTCTTCAAAATTTTGTCAAGGTATGTGCTTTGTGAAAGTCCTATTAAGCGTCTTGATCTATCTCTATACATTTTGATGCCCAATATGTAAGCAGCTTCACCGAGGTATTTCATTGAAAAATTCTTATTCAAATATCCTTTTATGCTTTCTAGAAATTCTATATCATTTCCAATCAACATTATGTCATCCACATTTAATATTAGAAATGCTAGAACGCTCTGACTCACTTTCTTGTAAATACAAGCTTCTTCTAAGTTTATATAAAACCAAAAGCTTTGATCACTTCATCAAAGCGAATATTCCAACTCTGAGATGCTTGCATCAGTCCATAGATGGATCGCTAGAGCTCGCATACTTTGTTAGCATCCTTAGGATCAACAAAACCTTCTGGTTGCATCATATACAACTCTTCCTTAAGAAACCCATTAAAGAATGCCATTTTGACGTCCATTTACCAGATCTCATAATCATATAATGCGAAAATGGCTAACATAATTCTAACAGACTTAAGCATCACTATGAGTGAGAAAGTCTCATCGTAGTCAACCCCTTGAACTTGTCAGAAACCCTTTGCGACAAGTCAAGCTTTATATACGGTGACATTACCATCAACGTTTGTCTTCTTCTTAAAGATCCATTTATTCTCAATGGCTTGCCGATCATCGAGAAAGTCCACCAAATTCCATACTTTGTTCTCATACATGGATCCTATCTCGGATTTCATGGCCTGAAACCATTTGTCAGAATCCAGGCTCATCATAGCTTCTTCTTAGTTCGTAGGTTCGTCATTGTCTAACAACGACATGACTTCCGGGACATGATTACCATACACTTTGGTGCGGAATGTATCCTTCTCCAGAAAGGACTCATTCTTGGAAAGAAAGATCTTGCCCTCAGATTTGTGGTAGAAGGTATACCCAATGGTCTCTTTAGAGTATGATTACGACATTCGGATACACCATTATGCTGTGGTGTTCCAGGTGGCGTGAGTTGTGGAACAATTCCACATTTTCTTAAATGCATACCAAACTCATCACTCAAATATTTACCTCCACGATCAGATCATAGAAACTTTATTTACTTGTTACGATGATTCATCACTTCACTCTGAAATTCCTTGAACTTTTTAAAAGTTTCAGACTTGTGTTTCATTAAGTAAATATACCCATATCTACTCAAATCATCTGTGAAGGTAAGAAAATAACGATATCCACCGCGTGCTTCACACTCAGCGGACCGCATACATCAGTATGTATTATTTTCAATAAGTCACTACCTCGATCCATTGTTTCGGAGAACGGATTTTTAGTCATCTTGCCCATGAGGCATGGTTCACATGTCTCAAATGATTCATAATCAAGAGATTCCAAAAGTCCATCAGCATGGAGTTTCTTCGTGCGCTTTACACCAATATGATCTAAGCGGCAATGCCATAAATATGTGGTAATATCATTATTAACTTTGGATTTTTTGGCATCAATATTATGAATATGTGGATCACTATGTCGAGATTCAACAAGAATAAACCATTCACAAGGGGTGCATGACCATAAAGATATTATTCATATAAATAGAACAACCATTATTCTCTGACTTAAATGAATAACTGTCTCACTATAATGTTCATACTCAACGCAGGCACCAAATAACAATTGTTTAGGTTTAAAACTAGGTAGATGTAGAGTTTGTGTGCTGACGGTGATCACATCAACCTTGGAACCATTTCCGACGTGCATTGTCACCTTGTCCTTAGACAATCTTCGTTTATTTCGTAGCTCCTATTTCGAGTTACAAATATTAGCAACCGAACCAGTTTCAAATACCCAGGCGCTACTACGAGCACTAGTAAGGTACACATCAATAACATGTATATCAAATATACCTTTGTTGACGTTGCCAGCCTTCTTATCTGCCAAGTACCTGGGACAGTTCTGCTTCCAGTGATCATTCCCCTTGCAATAGAAGCACTCAGTCTTAGGTTTGGGTCCAGCCTTAGGTTTCTTCATGGGAGCGGCAACTGTCTTTCCATTCTTCTTGAAGTTCCCTTTCTTTCCCTTGCCTTTCTTGAAACTAGTGGTGATTTTAACCATCAACACTTGACGCTCCTTCTTGATTTCTTCCTTCATAGCCTTAAGCATTGTGAAGAGCTCATGAATCATTTTCAACATCCCTTGCATATTATAGTTCATCACAAATCCCTTATAGCTTGCTGGTAGTGGCTGGAGAACTCTGTCAATGACTGTGTCATCTAGAAGATTAACTCCCAATTGAGTCAAGCGGTTGCGAAACCCAGACATTCTGAGTATATGCTCACTAACAGAACTGTTCTCCTCCATCTTGTAGCTAAAGAACTTGTCGGAGGTGTCATACCTCTCAACCCGGGCATGAGCTTGAAATACCAATTTCAGCTCGTGGAACATCTCATATGCTCCATGGTGATCAAAACGTCTTTGGAGCCCTGGTTCTAAGCCGTAAAGCATGGCGCACTAAAGTATCGAGTTGTCATCAGAACATGCCTGCCATATGTTCACAACATCCATAGACGACGCTAGAGGGGGTGCGACACCTAGAGGTGCATCAAGGACATAAGCCTTCTGTGCAGCAATGAGGATAATCCTCAAGTTACGGACGCAGTCCGCATAGTTGCTTCCACCATCTTTCAACTTAGCTTTCTCTAGGAACGCGTTAAAATTCAGGGGAACTACAGCGTAGGCTACTGATCTAGAACACAAATTTTGCAAACACAATTAAGACTAAGTTCATGATAATTAGTTTAATTAATCAAATTACTAATGAACTCCCACTTAAATAAACATCTCTCAAGTTGTCTAAGTGATACATGATCCAAATCAACTAACCCATGTCTGATCATCACGTGAGATGGGGTAGTCACCAATGGTGAACATCTCCATGTTGATCATATCTACTATATGACTCATGTTCGACCTTTTGATCTCCTGTGTTCCGAGGCCATGTATGTACATGCTAGGCTCGTCAAGTTTAACCCAAGTATTCTACATGTGTAAAACTGGCTTACACCCGTTGTATGCGAATGTAGAGTATATCACACCCGGTCATCACGAGGTGCTTTGAAACAATGAACTTTTGCAATGGTGCATACTTAGGGAGAACACAATCTCTTGAAATTAAGTGAAGGGATCATCTTATAATGCTACCGTCGTCCTAAGCAAAATAAGGTGCATAAAAAGATAAACATCACATGTAATCAGTATATGTGACATGATATGGCCATTATCATCTTGTGCTTTTGATCTCCATCTTCAAAGCACCGACATGATCTGCATCATCACCGACATGACACCATGATCTCCATCATCATGATATCCATCATTGTGTTATGGTAGTTGTCTCCACCAACTATTGCTTCTACAACTATTGCTAATGCATATCGATAAAGTAAAGCAATTACATGGTGTTTAATGATTGACATGCAGGTCATACAATAATTAAAGACAACCCTATGGCTCCTGCCCGTTGCCGTACTCATCGACATGCAAGTCATGAACCTATTACAAAACATGATTGTCTCATACATCAACATACACCACATCACGTTTTGCCCATACCACATCACAACATGCCCTGCAAAAACAAGTTAGATGTCCTCTACTTTGTTGTTACAATTTTTACGTGGCTGCTAGGGCAAACTATAAGAACCGTTCTTATCTACGCAAAACCACAATGGTGATAATCAAGTTGCCTTTTAACCTTCTACAAGGACGGCCTTCATCAAATTAGATTCAACTAAAGTAGGAGAGATAGACACCCACTACCAAAGCAACAAAGACGGAGGAGTTACAAAGTAATGGGAGAGAGGGGGGGCCAAGGGCTTGTGTGTCCTCTTGGGGGGGGATCACCTCTAAATATAGGTGGAGGGGCATGGTGGCCAGCCGTCCAAGCCCTAGGGGCGCACCAAGGGGGAGGAGTTGGACGCCTAGTCCAATTCCCTCCCTTTCCATACACATGTGGACTTTCCACCTCTCCCAAGCCATATGAGCCTTGAGGGACTTGTGCGCTTGGCCCGATAAGGCCAGGGCACCTCCCCCAGCCCATGCTATCCCTTGGGATGTGGTGGAAACCTTTGTGGTCTTCTGTCCTCCTTCGGAAGTTTCCGAAACCTTTTGGAAGCTTCCTGGTACAATATCGAAAAACTGAAACTTTTTTCGGAACCCTGAAAGCAACTTTCCATATATATAAATCTTTACCTCCGGACCATTCCGGAGCTCCTCGTGACATCCGGGATCTCATCCCAGACTCCGAACAACATTTGGTCACCATCATGCTTATCCCAGTATTACTCTACCGTCACCAAACATTAAGCGTGCGGACCCTACGAGTTCGAGAATCATGTAGACATGACCGAGACACCTCTCCGGTCAATAACCAATAGCGGAACCTGGATGCCCATATTGGTTCCTACATATTCCACGAAGATCATTTATAGTTGAATCATGATGTGAAGGATTCGATTAATCCTGCATGCAATTCCCTTTGTCCAGCGATATATTACTTGCGCGAGATTCAATCGTCGGTATCTCCATACCTTGTTCAATTTTGTTACCGACAAGTCTATTTACTCGTTCCATAATACAAGATCTTGTGAATAACTCATTATCCACATTGCTTGCAAGCTCTTTACAATGTTGTATTACCAAGAGGGCCTAGAGATACCTCTTCATCACACGGAGTGACAAATCCCAGTCTCTACCCATGCCAACTCAACAAACACCTTCGGAGATACCTGTAGAGCATCTTTATGATCACCCGGTTATGAAGTGACATTTTATAGCACACAAGGTATTCCTCCGGTATCTAGGAGTTGCATGATCTCATAGCCTTAGGAATAAATACTTGACATGAAGAAAGCTATAGCAATAAACTCAAGTGATACGATCGAATGCTAAGCTTACAGTTGGGTCTTGTCCATCACATCATTCTCCTAATGATGTGATCCCATTGTCAAATAACAACTCATGTCTACGGTTAGGAAACCTTAACCATCTTTGATTAACGAGCTAGTCTAGTAGAGGCTCACTAGGGACATTATATTTGTTTATGTATTCACACATGTATTTAAGTTTCCGGTCAATACAATTCTAGCATGAACAATAAACCATTATCATGAATATGGAAATATGGTATTAACCAATTTATTATTGCCGCTAGGGTATATTTCCAATAGGCGGTGCCTTGCACTAGGCCAGGGAGGAGCGCCATCGGTCTGGGGAGGCAAGTGAGAAACTTCGTCGAGCCGAAGACGATGACAAAGATGAAAAAGTGAAAAACAAAGTTCATTGGAATCTCTACGGAAACGGGTGGAGGAGGGATGTGAGGACACGGGGAAGCGGCACAGGCGTTGTTGGTCGAGGGTCGCTAGTGGCGACGGGGCGGGTTGGGTGCCGACACACACTAGCTCTTCCACATTTTTATTGAGAAAGTTGCCACTCCTAGCCTAGTTGCAGGTTGGACTAAGAAAATATGGACAATGAAAGCTACTTTTTGGGAGTGGGGGATTAAACATTCAGGGATGATTTACATGATGCTTACTTCACTGAACGAAAAAGTTTGCCCCCATATTTGAATTTTGGAGGATGGCTACAAATGCCCTAAGGGCATCTCCAACACCGACCTACAAAACGGACACCACATCCATCCACGGACACGGATGCTAGAGCCGGCCATCCAAAGATAGCCGCATACATCCACCTCAATTATTGCTTAAAGTTCGCATACATCCGCACACTCAAAATAGCCGCATATCTAGTTCAAATTTAGCTAAAAAAGATTCAAATGTTCAAATGCAGCAGTAGTCCCAATTCAAATATTAGACTCCAACAATGTTGTCACCTTGTACGTGTTGGGGAACGTAGCAGAAATTCAAAAAAAATTCCTACGAAACACCAAGATCTATCTATGGAGAGACCAGCAACGAGTAGAAAGAGAGTGCATCTACATACCCTTTTAGATCGCTAAGCGGAAGCGTTCAAGTGAACGGGGTTGATGGAGTCGTACTCGTCGTGATTCAGATCACCGATGACCAAGTGCCGAACGGACGGCACCTCCGTGTTCAACACACGTACAGCCCGGTGACGTCTCCCACGCCTTGATCCAGCAAGGAGAGAGGGAGAGGTTGAGGAAGACTCCATCCAGCAGCAGCACAACAGCGTGGTGGTGGTGGAGGAGCGCGGCAATCCCGCAGGGCTTCGCCAAGCACCATGGGAGAAGAGGAGGAGGGAGAGGGGCAGGGCTGCACCAACGAGAGATCAAATCATGTGTTATGGGCAGCCCCATGCCTCAATATATATAGGGGGGAAGGGGGCTGCGCCCCCTTTAGGGTTTTCCCACCCCCTAGGGGCGGCGGCCAGCCCTAGATGGGTTTTGGGGTGCGGCCAAGAAGGGGGGAGGAGTCCATCCTCCCCAAGGCACCTCGGAGGTGCCTTCCCCCTTGAGGACTCTTCCCTCTAGGGTTCCCTAGGCGCATGGGCCTCTTGAGGCTGGTGCCCTTGGCCCATGTAGGCCAAGGCGCACCCCCTACAGCCCATGTGCCCCCCGGGGCAGGTGGCCCCACCCGGTGGGCCCCCGGGACCCTTCCGGTGGTCCCGGTACAATACCGATGACCCCGAAACTTGTCCCGATGGCCGAAACAGGACTTCCTATATATAAATCTTTACCTCCGGACCATTCCGGAACTCCTCGTGACGTCCGGGATCTCATCCGGGACTCCGAACAACATTCGGTAACCACATACAAGCTTCCTTTATAACCCTAGCGTCATCGAACCTTAAGTGTGTAGACCCTACGGGTTCGGGAGACATGTAGACATGACCGAGACGTTCTCCGGTCAATAACCAACAGCGGGATCTGGATACCCATGTTGGCTCCCACATGTTCCACGATGATCTCATCGGATGAATCACGATGTCAAGGACTCAATCGATCCCGTATTCAATTCCCTTTGTCAGGCGGTATTTTACTTGCCCGAGATTCGATCGTCGGTATACCGATACCTTGTTCAATCTCGTTACCGGCAAGTCACTTTACTCGTTCCGTAACACATCATCCCGTGATCAACTCCTTGGTCACATTGTGCATATGATGATGTCCTACCAAGTGGGCCCAGAGATACCTCTCCGTTTACACGGAGTGACAAATCCCAGTCTCGATCCGCATAAAACAATAGATACTTTCGGAGATACCTGTAGTGCACCTTTATAGTCACCCAGTTACGTTGTGACGTTTGATACACCCAAAGCACTCCTACGGTATCCAGGAGTCACACGATCGCATGGTCAAAGGAAGAGATACTTGACATTGGCAAAGCTCTAGCAAACGAACTACACGATCTTTGTGCTAGTCTTAGGATTGGGTCTTGTCCATCACATCATTCTCCTAATGATGTGATCCCGTTATCAACGACATCCAATGTCCATAGCCAGGAAACCATGACTATCTGTTGATCACAACGAGCTAGTCAACTAGAGGCTCACTAGGGACATATTGTGGTCTATGTATTCACACGTGTATTACGATTTCCGGATAATACAGTTATAGCATGAATAAAAGACAATTATCATGAACAAGGAAATATAATAATAATACTTTTATTATTGCCTCTAGGGCATATTTCCAACAGTCTCCCACTTGCACTAGAGTCAATAATCTAGTTCACATCGCCATGTGATTAACACTCACAGGTCACATCGCCATGTGACTAATACCCAAGAGTTTACTAGAGTCAGTAGTCTAGTTCACATCACTATGTGATTAACACTCAATGAGTTTAATGTTTGATCATGTTGCTTGTGAGAGAGGTTTTAGTCAACGGGTCTGAACCTTTCAGATCCGTGTGTGCTTTACAAATCTCTATGTCATCTCCTAGATGCAGCTACCACGCTCTATTTGGAGCTATTCCAAACAACTGTTCTACTTGGAGCTATTCTAAATTATTGCTCCATTATATGTATCCGGTCTCTCTACTCAGAGCTATCCGGATAGGTGTCAAGCTTGCATCGACATAACCCTTTACGACGAACTCTTTTATCACCTCCATAATCGAGAAAATTCCTTAGTCCACTAGTTACTAAGGATAACTTTGACCGCTGTCCTATGATCCATTCATGGATCACTCTTGTACCCCTTGACTGACTCATGGCAAGGCACACTTCAGGTGCGGTACACAGCATAGCATACTGAAGAGCCTACGTTTTAAGCATAGGGGACGACCTTCGTCCTTTCTCTCTATTCTGCCGTGGTCGAGCTTTAAGTCTTAACTTCGTACCTTACAACTCAGGCAAGAACTCCTTCTTTGACTGGTCCATCTTGAACACCTTCAAGATCACGTCAAGGTATGTGCTCATTTGAAAGTATTATTAAGCATTTTGATCTATCTTATAGATCTTGATGCTCAATGTTCAAGTAGCTTGATCCAGGTTTTCTATTGAAAACACCTTTCAAACAACCCTATATGCTTTCTAGAAATTCTACATCATTTCTGATCAACAATATGTCAAGAACATATACTCATCAGAAATTCTATAGTGCTCCCACTCACTTCTTTGGAAATACAAGTTTTTCATAAAACTTTGTACAAACCCAAAATCTTTGATCATCGTCAAAGCATACATTCCAACTCCGAGATGCTCACTCCAGTCCTTAGAAGGATTGCTGGAGCTTTGCATACTTATTAGCATCTTTCGGGATTGACAAAACCTTCCGGTTGTATCACATACAACCTTTCCTCAAGAAAATCATCGAGGAAACAATGTTTTGACATCCTATCTGCAAGATTTCATAAATAATGCAGTAATCGCTAATATAATTCCAACAGACTCTTAGCATCGCTACGAGTGAGAAAATCTCATCGTAGTCAACTCCTTGAACTTGTCGGAAAACATCTTAACGACAAGTCGAGCTTTCTTAATGGTGACATTTACCATCATTGTCCGTCTTCCTTTTGAAATCCATCTGTACTCAATGGCTTGCCGATCATCGGGCAAGTCCACCAAAGTCCATGGATCCGTGCTCGGATTTTATGGCCTCTAACCATTTATCGAAATCCGGGCCCACCATCGCTTCTCCATAGCTCGTAGGTTCATTGTTGGCTAGCAACATGACCTTCAAGACAGGATTACGTACCACTCTGATGTAGTACGTATCCTTGTCATCCCACGAGGTTTGGTAGTGACTTGATCCGAAGTTTCATGATCAACATCACAAGCTTCCACTTCAATTGGTGTAGGTGCCACAGGAACAACTTCCTGTGCCCTGTCACACACTAGTTGAAGAGACGGTTCAATAACCTCATCAAGTCTCCACCATCCTCCCACTCAATTATTTCGAGAGAAACTTTTCCTCGAGAAAGAAACCGATTCTAGAAACAATCCATATTGCTTTCGGATCTGAATTAGGAGGTATACCCAACTGTTTTGGGTGTCCTATGAAGATGCATTTTATCCGCTTTGGGTTCGAGCTTATCAATCCTGAAACTTTTTCACATAAGCGTTGCAGCCCCAAACTTTTAAGAAACGACAACTTAGGTTTCTCTAAACCATAATTCATACGGTGTCATCTCAACGGAATTACGTGGTGCCCTATTTAAAGTGAATGTGGTTGTCTCTAATGCCTAACCCATGAACGATAGTGGTAATTCGATAAGAGACATCATGGTACGCACCATATCCAATAGGGTGCAACTATGATGTTCGGACACACCATCACACTATGGTGTTCCAGGCGGTATTAATTGCGAAACAATTTCCACAATGTCTTAATTGTGTGCCAAAACTCGTAACTCAGATATTCATCTCTATGATCATATCATAGACATTTTATCCTCTTGTCACAATGATCTTCTACTTCACTCTGAAATTACTTGAACCATTCAATAATTCAGACTTGTGTTTCATCAAGTAAATATTCTCAACATCTACTCGAATCATCTGTGAAGTAAGAACATAACGATATTCACTGCATGCCTCAGCACTCATTGGATTGGACACATCAAAATGTGTTACTTCCAACAAGTTGCTATCTTGTTCCATTTTACTGAAAGTGAGGCTTTTTAGTCATCTTGCCTATGTGGTATGATTTGCATATCTCAAGTGATTCAAAATCAAGTGAGTTCAAACGGTCCATTTGCATGGAGTTTCTTCATGCATATATACCAATAGACATGGTTCGCATGTCTCAAACTTTTCAAAATGAGTGAGTCCAAAGATCCATCAACATGGAGCTTCTTCATGCGTTTTATACCATTATGACTTACATGGCAGTGCCACAAGTAAGTGGTACTATCATTACTATCTTATATCTTTTGGCATGAAAATGTGTATCACTATGATCGAGATTAATAAACCATTTAGGTTTAATACTAATCTTGATGGTAGAGGGAGCGTGCGATGTTTGATCACATCAAACTTGGAAACACTTCCAACACATATCGTCAGCTCACCTTTAGCTAGTCTCCGTTTCATTCCGTAGCTTTTATTTCGAGTTACTAACACTTAGCAACCGAACCGGTATCTAATACCCTGGTGCTACTAGGAGTACTAGTAAAGTACACATTAACATAATGTATATCCAATATACTTCTATCGACCTTGCCAGCCTTCTCATCTACCAAGTATCTAGGGTAATCCTGCTCCAGCGGCTATTCCCCTTATCACAGAAGCACTTAGTCTCGGGTTTGGGTTCAACCTTGGGTTTCTTCACTTGAGCAGCAGCTGAATTGCCGTTTCATGAAGTATCCCTTTGTTCCCTTGCCCTTCTTGAAACTAGTGGTTTCACCAACCATCAACAATTGATGCTCCTTCTTGATTTCTACTTTCGCGGTGTCAAACATCGCGAATACCTCAAGGATCATCATCTCTATCCTTGATATGTTATAGTTCATCATGAAGCTCTAGCAGCTTGGTGGCAATGACTTTGGGGAAACATCACTATCTCATCTGGAAGATCAACTCCCACTCGATTCAAGTGATTGTTGCACTCAGACAATCTGAGCACAAGCTCAACGATTGAGCTTTTATCCCTTAGTTTGCAGGCTAAGAAAATCGTCGGAGGTCTCATACCTCTTGACGTGGGCATGAGCCTGAAATCCCAATTTCAGCCCTCGAAACATCTCATATGTTTCGCGACGTTTCGAAAACGTCTTTGGTGCCTCTACTTAAACCATTTAACTGAACTATCACGTAGTTATCAAAACGTGTATGTTCGATGTTCGAAACATCGACAAACGACGTTGGGATTCAGCACACTGAGCGGTGCATTAAGGACATAAGCTTTCTACTGATCGCATAATCGCTACTATCAACTTTCAACTATATTTTCTCTAGGAACATATCTAAACAGTGGAACTAAAGCGTGAACTACGACATAATTTGCAAAATCCTTTTGACTATGTTCAGGATAATTAAGTTCATCTTATGAACTCCCACTCAGATAGACATCCCTCTAGTCATCTAAGTGATCACATGATCCGAGTCAACTAGGCCGTGTCCGATCATCACGTGAGACGGACTAGTTAACGTCGGTGAACATCTTCATGTTGATCGTATCTACTATACGACTCATGCTCGACCTTTCGGTCTCCGTGTTCCGAGGCCATGTCTGCACATGCTAGGCTCGTCAAGTTAACCCTAAGTGTTTTCGCTGTGTAAAACTGTCTTACACCCGTTGTATGTGAACGTAAGAATCCATCACACCCGATCATCACGTGGTGCTTAGAAGCGACGAACTGTAGCAACGGTGCACAGTTAGGGGAGAACACTTCTTGAAATTTTGTAAGGGATCATCTTATTTACTACCGTCGTCCTAAGTAAACAAGATGCATAAACATGACAAACATCACATGCAATCAAATAGAGTAGTGACATGATATGGCCAATATCATATAGCTCCTTTGATCTTCATCTTCGGGGCTCCATGATCATCTTGTCACCGGCATGACACCATGATCTCCATCATCATGATCTCCATCATCGTGTCTTCATGAAGTTGTCACGCCAACGACTACTTCTACTTCTATGACTAACGCGTTTAGCAATAAAGTAAAGTAGTTTACATGGCGTTCTTCAATGACACGCAGGTCATACAATAAATAAAGACAACTCCTATGGCTCCTGCCGGTTGTCATACTCATCGACATGCAAGTCGTGAATCCTATTACAAGAACATGATCAATCTCATACATCACATATCATTCATCACATTCTTCTGGCCATATCACATCACATAGCATACCCTGCAAAAACAAGTTAGACGTCCTCTAATTGTTGTTGCATGTTTTACGTGGCTGCTATGGGTTCTAGCAAGAACGTTTCTTACCTACGCAAAACCTAAACGTGATATGCCAATTGCTATTTACCCTTCATAAGGACCCTTTTCATCGAATCCGTTCCGACTAAAGTGGGAGAGACTGGCACCCGCTAGCCACCTTATGCACCAAGTGCATGTCAATCGGTGGAACCTGTCTCACGTAAGAGTACGTGTAAGGTCGGTCCGGGCCGCTTCATCCCTCAATACCGTCGAAACAAGATTGGACTAGTAACGGTAAGCATATTGAACAACATCAACGCCCACAACTACTTTGTGTTCTACTCGTGCAAAGAATCTACGCAATAGACCTAGCTCATGATGCCACTGTTGGGGAACGTAGCAGAAATTCAAAAAAATTTCCTACGAAACACCAAGATCTATCTATGGAGAGACCAGCAACGAGTAGAAAGAGAGTGCATCTACATACCCTTGTAGATCGCTAAGCGGAAGCGTTCAAGTGAACGGGGTTGATGGAGTCGTACTCCTCATGATTCAGATCACCGATGACCAAGTGCCGAACGGACGGCACCTCCGCGTTCAACACACGTACAGCCCGGTGACGTCTCCCACGCCTTGATCCAGCAAGGAGAGAGGGAGAGGTTGAGGAAGACTCCATACAGCAGCAGCACAACGGCGTGGTGGTGGTGGAGGAGCGCGGCAATCCCGCAGGGCTTCGCCAAGCACCATGGGAGAAGAGGAGGAGGGAGAGGGGCAGGGCTGCACCAACGAGAGATCAAATCATGTGTTATGGGCAGCCCCATGCCTCAATATATATAGGGGGGAAGGGGCTGCGCCCCCTTTAGGGTTTTCCCACCCCCTAGGGGCGGCGGCCAGCCCTAGATGGGTTTTGGGGTGCGGCCAAGAAGGGGGGGAGGAGTCCATCCTCCCCAAGGCACCTCGGAGGTGCCTTCCCCCTTGAGGACTCTTCCCTCTAGGGTTCCCTAGGCGCATGGGCCTCTTGGGGCTGGTGCCCTTGGCCCATGTAGGCCAAGGCACACCCCCTACAGCCCATGTGGCCCCCCGGGGCAGGTGGCCCCACCCGGTGGGCCCCCGGGACCCTTCCGGTGGTCCCGGTACAATACCGATGACCCCGAAACTTGTCCCGATGGCCGAAACAGGACTTCCTATATATAAATCTTTACCTCCGGACCATTCCGGAACTCCTCGTGACGTCCGGGATCTCATCCGGGACTCCGAACAACATTCGGTAACCACATACAAGCTTCCTTTATAACCCTAGCGTCATCGAACCTTAAGTGTGTAGACCCTACGGGTTCGGGAGACATGTAGACATGACCGAGACGTTCTCCGGTCAATAACCAACAGTGGGATCTGGATACCCATGTTGGCTCCCACATGTTCCACGATGATCTCATCGGATGAATCACGATGTCAAGGACTCAATCGATCCCGTATTCAATTCCCTTTGTCAGGCGGTATTTTACTTGCCCGAGATTCGATCGTCGGTATACCGATACCTTGTTCAATCTCGTTACCGGCAAGTCACTTTACTCGTTCCGTAACACATCATCCCGTGATCAACTCCTTGGTCACATTGCGCATATGATGATGTCCTACCGAGTGGGCCCAGAGATACCTCTCCGTTTACACGGAGTGACAAATCCCAGTCTCGATCCGCATAAAACAATAGATACTTTCGGAGATACCTGTAGTGCACCTTTATAGTCACCCAGTTACGTTGTGACGTTTGATACACCCAAAGCACTCCTACGGTATCCAGGAGTTACACGATCTCATGGTCAAAGGAAGAGATACTTGACATTGGCAAAGCTCTAGCAAACGAACTACACGATCTTTGTGCTAGTCTTAGGATTGGGTCTTGTCCATCACATCATTCTCCTAATGATGTGATCCCGTTATCAACGACATCCAATGTCCATAGCCAGGAAACCATGACTATCTGTTGATCACAACGAGCTAGTCAACTAGAGGCTCACTAGGGACATATTGTGGTCTATGTATTCACACGTGTATTACGATTTCCGGATAATACAGTTATAGCATGAATAAAAGACAATTATCATGAACAAGGAAATATAATAATAATACTTTTATTATTGCCTCTAGGGCATATATCCAACAGTACGGCCCATAGATACTCAATCAAATCTTACTTCAGTTGCTCATGAGTTGCTCAATGTCGAATTTGTTGATGCATTTTAAGAAACTCATCAAATGTGGCGGATTCTGGTCTGGAAGTTCAATAGGATCACCCATGTTCTCAAATTCAAGATCTATGATGGCATTCTCACCCTCATCCTCGACTATCATGTTGTGCGTGATCACAAAACATGTTATCACTTTCTACAAGGTCTTTGGATCCAATTGTTTAGCAAGTCCACGAACAACTGCAAAACGTGCCAGTAGAACTCCAAATGGCCCCTCAACATCCTCTCTAGTTGCTTCTTATTTTTAGGCAAAGTGAGGTTTTTTCTGACCTATTGGGTTGAATGTGGTCTTGAAAAAGGTAGCCCATGAAGGATGGATACTAACAACCAGATAGTAGCCCATGTTGTATTCATGGCCATTGACAGTATAGTGGCAAGGATGACCTTTCCCTTCAGCGAACCTACCAAACAATGGTGATTGCTGCATCACATTGATGCCATTGTCAGACCCTGGACTGCCAAAGAAAGCATGGCAAACCCAAAGATCCTATGATGCAGATGCTTCAAGAATGATGGTGGGCTTCTTAACATGACCCTGATATTGCCCTTCTAGAACTTTTTGGCGTTTTTTCCATCTCCAATGCATGCAATCAAGAGATCCGAGCAAACCTGGTCACCCTCTTTCTTCAAACATTGCGGCGAGGCCCGAGTGTAGCATTGGAGGAGATGTAGTCGTTGAGTTCTAGCAAGGGTATGTCGGAGCGACCAGGGTGGTGGAATGGTAGCGGATGCAAGAGAGAAACCGAATGCAGAGAAAGATGGGTGGATGGATGAGTGGGGTCCGAAAGGGGTTTTGTGTGAGCCGGGGGTGTCACAGTCCTATGTGGCTACTGTTTGGAATCCCGCAAAGCCCCCAACATTTGTTTGACTTTGTGGGAAAAAGTGCATTCGGACTGATCGACGGACCGATACAAACCCACGTTGGATGGCTAAACACGTTTGGACCATGCCATCCGAATGGTTGCGGCCAACTCGAGGGTCCGCTTTGGAGATACCTTAACAAGTCAGCGAAAGAAACTACCTAAACCGTGCGAGAAACCACGTAAGAGTTCACAATGATGTGATATGATCTGAACCAAAGCATGTGCTCGTTGTACACGAGCTATGGATAGTTGGTGATAGTTTCGTGCCAAAAGATTTCTTGTGAGAGAAACACTGTACGTAGGCACATAGTTTTGTTTGAATTCAAAGCTTTCATATATACGGTGGTAGGTCTTTGATTTGTTTTTTATTTTGTTTGGAGAAGTAAGATCTGGCCCTAACAAAAATGAAGAACATCTTTGTGTGGAGAGAGTTGCATGTCTGGATGCAGGGGTTCCAAACTTGCCATGGCGGCGTCATTCATTAGTGGAGAAACGGGTTTTAGTCCCGTTTGGGAAAGGCTTTTAGTCCTGGGTCACCAACCGGGACTAATATATCGAGACTAAAGGCCCCCACCCTTTAGTCCCGGTTGGCCACGACCCAGGACTAAAGGGCCACCACGTGGCTGCTAGCGAGCCTATCCCGCATCTCTTGCATCTTTAAAGAAGGAGATCAATACGAATATATTAGTTGTGTGTATATATACTAGATCATGATTAAAAATTGTGAATAGTGTTTACATACCCGAACTTGTCTGACATCTCTGTGTCGTTCGGTCAGAAAGCGAATGTTCTCGCAAACGTAGTATGCACATAAATTATTCCCCTGTTCCTGCCTCCTCATGCACTTTGCAAGAATAGAATTCAATCATATAATAATCAAGCATGATAATGGTATTGAAACTAGAATTAAAGAGAAGCACAAACGTAGCTAGTACTACTTAATTACCTTGGATCGTCGCCATTTCAGCTGCGGTTTCCATTCACCGAAAACCTCTTTAATGAACCGTTTCCAAACCCTGCCCGGCAAAGAAAATGAATAAATGAGTTATTAATTACTTGATATCGGGAAATGAACGATAGAGGCCGACATAGTGGGATAATGATTGAGAATTACCTGTCGAGCATCAAAATCAGGCTGGTGTATTCTTTAGGGTCTCTGGATAGTGAGTCCAGTGATTCAACAGTTCCCTCTTCAACTCTAATGATTAGCAGGATCCAGTGGAACCTGCACACATGTTTATATAAGCGGGCATGCATAACTCATCAACTACACTTAACATCAAGTAAGCAAAATAGCATTTGTAGTACAAGACAGTAACACTCACTGGAAGTTGTAAGGAAATAGTATTTCTGTTTTGGTATTTAGTTCCTTCAAAAACCTTAGCAAGTTATTCTTTGAGTCTTTGGCGTGGTTTTTTATCATAACTTCATTAACGGTATATGGGTCAACGAACCCAATGTCATAGACTCCATCTCTTTTGCATTCATAAATCTTCATTCTGCATAATAGCACACAAAATAATATAGTGAGGATAATTACATGCAATGAACGAGATGAGGTAGAGACTTAAATTACAGAAAGAAATCACTTACAGAAAATAGCAACTGACGATAGATTTGTCAAGTGCATCTTGATTGTATAACTGAAAATTTCTGAAAACTCAATCCATATCTCGTTTGCATGGAAGTAATGCTCTGGCTTGACTCTCACCATCAGCATCTCTTCAATGTACCAGTCATGCAATCTTCACATTTGGGTTGATCGAAGAGGGACCTACTCAGGCCTGACCAGAGGGTTCTCGGGGACATATTTCCATGCTAATTTAGCCATGGGGAATTCCTCGGTGCCTAGGAGGTGACCAACAGTGAGACCAAATTCGTTAGCAACAACGCCGATCAACCGTCTAATCGGTACTCACCTTGAGCGCGGGGGGGGGGGGGTGGGGGATTCGATTGCATTGCTTCTTCTCCGAGCTGGGGAACTGTTTTCCCACTTTTATTACTACTTGTATGGCTCAACTGTTGCATTTGTTCATGATATGACTTGCTAATAGAGCGTTCATAGTCTGATCGCCTATTCTCGACACATGCCGGGGGTCACTCTAGAAGATCCACAAAGTGTTGTACAGTTTTCGCAAGTGTTTTCTCCTTTGGCGGTAGGGGCAGTTTCGCTGCAAAATGGGCCTTCACTTCGGAAGACACAACCTCTCTGGTTTCCTCCTCAGTCATCTCGTAAGCTAACTTCTTTTTGGCAAGAGGCTTGGGTTTCTTCTTTGGTGCTCTCTTCCACTTTTGACCCTGCTACTGGGAAATAAGGGGTGGAGTCGGCTGACGCGGCAGAGATCGATATGGTGGACTCGTGCTGGGATCCGTCTTGAGGTAGGGTGGAGTCGGCTGACGCGGCGGAGATCGATATGGCGGACTCGCGCCAGGCTCCGTCTCGAGGTGGGTGGAGTCTGCTGACGCGACGGAGATCGATATGGCGGACTCGCATTGGGCTCCGTCTCGAGGTGGGGTGGAGTCGGCTGACGCGACGGACTTAGAGGCGGAGGAGTCGGTGGCCTTGGCTTCGAGTTTGGAAACACGATGCAATCATTTCTCCATACAATGACACCACCTATGACTTCTCAAGGTGTCTGCTCCCCTTCACCTCGAGGAATCTCAAGCTCTAGTGATTCATATCCCGGCAAAACTTCATCCACCCTGGCACGAATCGGATTGCCATGGATGGTTGCTTCAGGTGTAGTCGGTAAAGCAAAGCCGTCCACCAACTTCAAGGATATGTTCTTCATTTTCATGTGTAGCTCGCAAGTTGTCCTCTCTTTGATATCATCCATGGGGTAGCAAGCTAGCAGTGCATCATCGGCCCGGATCCCCATGGAACCCATGCTGCTTTTCCATAAAGATGGGACGATACTATCCAATGTTGGATCTTCTTGCTCCTGCCGTTGAGACGCCCTTTGCTGGCTAATTGTGTCAATATGCTCCTGCTACCGTATTAATGTGTTCCATCTCTGCGTTCTTTGCTTCTACCTTCTGAAGCCGGTCTACATCCTGCTTCTCTTTTCTCGCCCGGCTTCTATAAGTGTCGTTACACTCCGAAAACCCCTGAACCCATGGAACAATGCCATTGCCTCGCGTTCGTCCTTCGTGTTCAGGATTCCCAAGGGCACGTGTAAGCTCATCGTTCTCTCTCTCTCTCTCTCTCGGGGTGGAACAACCCCTGTTGAGCTTCTTCTGTTGCCTTAAGTAAAGCATCCAAGGTTTTTTTAAGAGATGCCTTTTCAATAAATCTTGACCTCGGATGCTTCCCACTTAGGCATGCCTCTCTTGTAGCCACCTGTTCCCAGAACATGGCGATACTCTTTTTTGGCAGCATTTATCTTATTTTTTTCTCGACTGTTCCTTAGCTGTAGACGATTCCTTGTACTCCACAAATAAGTCCCAGTGATCTTTATCTTCTCTAGTGCTTAAGAGAATTCGGGAGCCTTCTTTTCTTCCACTTAGTCCCTATATAATCTTTTCTTCCAGGTCTGGAATTGTGTGGCCATCTTCTTAAGAGTAATCTGCTTGGCTTTCAACCATTGGCCATCTGTGAAATCCTCTGGTAGGTTGAAATGTGACATTAGCGTATCCCAAATCAAATTTTTTGATATGTCATCCACATAAGTAACTCCTCGTTCTTCGTTCGGCTTATTCCATTCTCGAACGGTGATCGTGATGTTGTCCCTAACAATAACTCTGCATTGATTTATAAATTTACGGGCGTTGTTTGCAGGAGCAATCGGTTCACCATCTACTTTGACTTCATCGATGTTGTACTTTATGCCATCGGGCAACTTTCTGGCCTGGCCTTGTACCCTTATAGAAGATTTGCTCAATCCGGAGGGCTAAGAGAAGAAAGATTCATTAATATATATATATACACAAATCAATTAATACATGTAATGATCACCGGAGGCCTTATATATATATACCTCGCCGGACTTTGTTAATTGTCTACCATTTCCTTCGCCATCATTGTTTGTGTGCCCTTCTCTCTTGGTTCTTTCTCAATTCCCTCACCGGAGTCGTTAAGATATTGTGAGCCATCATCTAGTTCATTCTCTTGTTTTTGGGAGGAGCGTATAATGTCAAAGATGAGATCCTCTTGATCATGGTCGTCTCTGTCATTATAGTCCATAGCTTAACTAATCCAGAAGAAAGATAAAAATATTAGAATGCATTCAATAAGGAAAAACTGAATCATAGTATCGAGAAGAAAAATACCGGAGATGCAATCAATACATAACAATGCAACAATATGATGCATGATCATGACATGGAGATATGATGTGGTTTGAGCTTATACAACGAACATCCTGTAAACATGGCAAGTTTTAATTCAGGCAGTTTGAGACTTAGCAGATCTCATCAAGTGTAAATCAGCAACATCATATTTTGGCATGAAAACACGATTATAGCAGTCATGTCAGGGCATATCATGGTAAACAAGAGGGAATAGAATCAATGCAATGCAACAATACCAACGAAGGGGGAAAACATCCGGAGGGATCTTCCCGGCATTGCTAGTGGTGACCTTTAGTCTCGGTTCTAGCCCCGCACCGGGACTAAAGGGCATATACGACGGTCCAAATTACATGCGGGAGAAGGACCTTTAGTCCCGACTGGTGGTGGCAACAGGGACTAAAGGTGCTTTTCATGTTTTTCTGTTTTTGCTTTATTTTTTACTTTTGTTTCTACTTACAGGCAATATTTAGAGTTTCTGAGTGAATATTTTTTGCTTTAGGTAAAAAAAAAATATAAACTTTCTGTTAGTGCCAGTAGTTTTCAAATTTGAATAGTTTAAATCTGAATTCTTTGAAATTTATGTGAATCCCTAGTTTGTGAATAACTTTAGTTTAATAGATTTTTGAGTAATTCTTTTCTTGCTGTTTAATATTAGTTTGTTTTATCAGTATGTTCAATTTGGGAATTTTTAGGATATTTTAAATAGGTGTTTTAATCAAAAACAGATTATGTTTAGCTTTCTCAGTTTTATACCTTTTTCCTTTGTTTTAATTATTTTAGTTTATGTTTTCTTGTTGTTCTTTTGCCAAATTATATTATGTTTTTTAGTCAACATGAGGAGTTTTAATTTTCATCACATAGTGACAAATAGTTCTATCAAGTTATTTTTCATAGGTACCATTGCCGCAACATTTCAGATTGAAGGGCCAGCATCAGGTGGTGGTTTGTCAATATGTTTTTGAAAATATGACACAAGGTGATCAATGTTGTCAAAATCTTTCTTCCGGAATCTAAAGCCCTTTGGGTATAACCCAACATACTCATGATGTGGGTTTGTACTCCTGATGTAAGATAATATAAAGGCGCCTGGATGTTCATACAACGTTTCTCTCTTATCATCTCCGATGCTTCTGCTGTATTCATCTATGTCATGACGTTTAAGCCATGTCTATATTAACTTGGTTATTTTATATGGAGCCACCAACCAGGACTAACCGCGTATGATCAACCTTGCAAAATAAATAGTGAAATTTTTTGTTTGGACATAATTGCATTGATTAACTCCACTGTATAATTAAAATACTAAAAGGACATGAATAAATTGGAAATTCATAACTTAATAAATAATTATTCAAAAAAATCATGTTTCAAATGCCAAAATGCCAAAACACATATATACCCTAACTCTTACAAAGATTCCCTCCGGTTTGCCCGAAGTGGGACTTTCCAGCTATAAGTCCGGAAACTCACTAGAAAGAAAGTGATGACGGTGAAGCCGGTCACATCCCAGAGTGGGATCTTGGGGTATAAAACGTTTTCTACGTGTGTGTGTTCCTTTCTGCCGTAACCATTGAGAATCTTCATCATTTAACAGGATGCTTGGGTCAGTCTTCACTGTGAAGGGAGGAATTTCATCAGACATGTCTGTCTTGTCCTCCACTCCCATGATGTTTCTTTTCCTTGAAACACTATGTGGCGCTTTGGCTCATTGTATGATGTATTTGCTTCCTTATCTTCCCTTTTTCTCGGTTTGGTAGACATGTCATTCACATAGAAAACCCGCGCCACATCATTGGCTAGGACGAATGGTTCGTGTGTGTACCCAAGATTGTTGAGATCCACTGTTGTCATTCCATACCGCGGGACTACCTTTACCCCGCCTCCTGTCAGATTGACCCATTTACACCGAAACAAAGGGACCTTAAAAGAAGACCCATAGTCAAGTTCCCATATCTCCTCTATGTAAACATAATATGTGTCCTTTTTCCTATTGTTGTTTGTTGCATCAAAGCGGACACCACTATTTTGGTTAGTGCTCTTTTTATCTTGGGCAATCGTGTAAAATGCATTCCCATTTATCTCATACCCTTTGTAAGTCAATATAGTCGAAGATGGTGACTTGGCCAACAAGTACAGCTCATCTCCAACAGTGGGGTCATTCATGAGATGTCTTTGCAACCAACCGCCGAAAGTCGCCATGTGTGTATGTTTAATCTAGGGGCCAGACAGCTCCGGGTTCTTGGAGCGTACAATATCCATGTGTTCTTCGATATACGGAGCCGCCAAGATGGAATTTTATAGAACTGTGTAGTGTGCTTGTGTGTGAGAATGCCCATCCATACATATTATTGAATCCTTTCCTAGAGTGCATTTTCCACTCAATCTCCCCTCATGCCACGATTGAGGAACACCAATCGGCTTAAGGTCAGGAATAAAGTCAACACAAAACTCAATAACCTCCTCTATTTCATGGCCCTTGGAGATGCTTCCTTCTGGCCTAGCACGACTATGGACATATTTATTTAATACTCCCATGAACCTCTCAAAGGGGAACATATTGTGTAGAAATACATGACCCAAAATGGCAATCTCTTTGACTAGGTGAACTAGGACGTGCATCATGATATTGAAGAAGGATGGTGGGAACACCAACTCGAAACTGACAAGACATTGGACCAAATCATTCTGTAACCTTGGATGGATTTCTGGGTTGATTACCTTATGAGAAAATGCATTGAGGAATGCACATGGCTTCACAATGGCTAATCGAACATTTTCCAGTAGAAGCCCCCTCAATGCTACCGGAAGTAATTGCATCATAATCACGTGGCAACCATGAGACTTTAGGTTTTGGAATTTTTTCTCTGCCATATTTATTATCCCCTTTATATTCAACGAGAAGCCAGATGGGACCTTCATACTGAGCAGACATTCAAAAAAGATTTCCTTCTCTTCTTTTGTAAGAGCGTAGCTGGCACTAGTAGAAAAGGGGGCAATGGTACAGGCTGGGTCAGCCCATTAGTCCCGGTTCAATCCAGAACCGGGACCAATGGGGGCATTGGACCCGGTTCGTGAGCCCCGGGGGCCGGCCGGGCCACGTGGGCCATTGGTCCCGGTTCGTCTGGACCTTTTGGTCCCGGTTGGTGGGACGAACCGGGACCAATGTGCCTTGCTCCTGGCCCACCACCATTGGTCCCGGTTGGTCGCCTGAACCGGGACCAAAGGCTTCCCTTTAGTCCCAGTTCAAGCCAGGAACCGGGACCAATTAGTTGCCTATATATACCCCGCGAGCAAAGCACTCTCACTGCTCTGTTTTTCGTGGCATGCGAGGAGGGAGCTTTGTGGTGCTCTAGCTCACCTCCTATGCACACGAGGTGTTTGATGGAATGCCCGAGCCACACTACTTAAGCTTTCTCCTCTCCAAGCTCCACCTCCAAGCTCCATTTTCCTCAATATTTGTCTAGGTTTAGCGGTCCGTCACGTCCCGTCCCCATCTTTACCGCCGTCGATCGCCCGCACCGATCTCATCGCCAGCACCACCATGGTGAGCCTCTTACTTGTATGTTTATATAGATACTTGTATAATTTTCTTACTTTTCTTATTGCATCTTATATAGTGCGATGGTTTTGGTATCTGCCCCCGTCGGCCCTCGTCCTGTCTATGATTCAGATGTGGTATATATTATCTTTTCATAACTATTGGTTCATTTATTGTTTATGACAATTATGCCGACCAACGTGACATATATTTTATTTATCTAGGAGGTTGTTGAACCAGAAATTCCAACCGACCCTATTGTCGAGAGGTTAAATTTAGTTGAAGAAGAAAACAATTTTTTGAAGGAAAAAATTAGAAAAATTGAGGAGGAGAAGATGATATTGGAGTTGCATGTTGCGGATGTCGTCGATGATCACAAGATCAAGATGGATGCAATGCGCTTGAAGATTAGAAAGATTAGAAAATATGCCATTCATACCGAGGCTTGGTATCATTATGCCGTTGGATCAGTTGTTACATTGGTTGCGATTATGATCGCATTTGTTTTCGCATTGAAATGTTTTACATAGTTTCAGTGTATGGTTTAATTAATTTAGATGCTCTGCAGAGCTTTATGTTGTTAGATGAGAACTATGTATGTACTTTGGTTTTAGTGTGATGATGAACTTCTATTAATTTGGTTTTAGTGTTCTGTAATGATTTTGACACACTTAATTATATATAATGCACGCAGATGAACCGGCAATGGATGTACGGTTCAAGACACACCTCCGAGTACATTAAGGGTGTGCATGATTTTCTCGAAGTGGCTGAGGCAAACAAGCAGAATGGTTTTATGTGTTGTCCATATGCCCTATATGTGGGAATATGAAGTCTTACTCTGACCGGAAAATCCTCCACACCCACCTATTTTACAAGGGTTTCATGCCACAGTATAATGTTTGGACGAGGCACGGAGAAATAGGGGTTATGATGGAAGACGGCGAAGAAGAAGAGTACGATGACAACTATGTGCCCCCAGAATACGGTGATGCTACTGAACATCAAGAGGAACCAGACGATGTGCACGATGATGCTGCAATGGGCGAAGCTGCTGAAGATCAAGAGGAACCAGACGATGTGCCCGATGATGATGATCTCCGCCGGGTCATTGTCGATGCAAGGACGCAATGCAAAAGTCAAAAGGAGAAGCTGAAGTTCGATCACATGTTAGAGGACCACAAAAAAGGGTTGTGCCCCAATTGCGAAGATGGCAACACAAAGCTCGGTACCGTACTGGAATTGCTGCGGTGGAAGGCAGAGAATGCTGTGCCTGACAAAGGATTTGAGAAGCTACTGAAAATATTCAAGAAGAAGCTTCCAAAGGATAACGAATTTCCCGACAGTACATACACAGCAAAGAAGGTCGTATGCCATCTAGGATTGGAGGTGCAGAAGATACATGCATGCCCTAATGACTGCATCCTCTACCGCGGTGCGTACAAGGATCTGAACGCATGCCCGGTATGCGGTGCATTACGGTATAAGATCAGACGAGATGACCCTGGTGATGTTGACGATGAGCCCCCCAGGAAGAGGGTTCCTGCGAAGGTGATGTGGTATGCTCCTATAATACCACGGTTGAAACGTCTGTTCAAAAACGGAGAGCATGCCAAGTTGATGCGATGGCACAGTGAGGACCATAAGAAAGACGGGAAGTTGAGAGCACCTGCTGACGGGTCACAGTGGAGAAAAATCGAGACAAAGTACTGGGATGAGTTTGCAAGTGAGCCAAGGAACGTATGGTTTTCTTTAAGCGCGGATGGCATTAATCCTTTCGGGGAGCAGAGCAGCAATCACAGCACCTGGCTCGTGACTCTATGTATGTATAACCTTCCTCCTTGGATGTGCATGAAGCGGAAGTTCATTATGATGCCAGTTCTCATCCAAGGCCCTAAGCAACCCGGCAACAACATTGATGCGTACCTAAGGCCATTAGTTGAATAACTTTTATAGTTGTGGAATGGAAACAGTGTACGTACGTGGGATGAGCACAAACAGGAGGAATTTTACCTAAAGGCGTTGCTGTTCGTGACCATCAACGATTGGCCCGCTCTCAGTAACCTTTCAGGACAGACAAACAAGGGATACCATGCATGCACGCACTGTTTACTTGACACCGATAGTATATACTTGGCAAGCTGCAGGAAGAATGTGTACCTGGGCCATCGTCGATTTCTTCCGACCAACCATCAATGTCGAAAGAAAGGAAATCATTTCAAAGGCAAGGCAGATCACCGGAAGAAGCCCGCCATGCGTATCGGTGATCATGTACTTGCTATGGTCAATGATTTACACGTAATCTTTGGAAAGGGTCCCGGCGGACTAGCTGTTCTAAGTGACGCTGGGGGACACGCACCCATGTGGAAGAAGAAATCTATATTTTGGGACCTACCCTACTGAAAGACCTAGAGGTCCGCTCTTCGATCGACGTGATGCACGTGATGAAGAACCTTTGCGTGAACCTGCTAGGCTTCTTGGGCGTGTATGGGAAGACAAAAGAGACAGCTGAGGCACGGGAGGACCTGTAACGTTTGCACGAAAAAGACGGCATGCCTCCAAAGCAGTATGAAGGTCCTGCCAGCTATGCTCTTACCAAAGAAGAGAAGGAAATCTTCTTTGAATGCCTGCTTAGTATGAAGGTCCCGACTGGCTTCTCGTCGAATATAAAAGGAATAATAAATATGGCAGAGAAAAAGTTTCAGAACCTAAAGTCTCATGACTGCCAATGATTATGATGCAACTGATTTCGGTTGCATTGAGGGGGCTTCTACCGGAAAACGTCTGATTAGCCATTGTGAAGCTATGTGCATTCCTCAATGCAATCTCTAAGAAGGTGATCGATCCAGAAATCATACCAAGGCTAAGGAGTGATGTGGTTCAATGTCTTGTCAGTTTCGAGCTGGTGTTCCCACCATCCTTCTTCAATATCATGACGCACGTCCTAGTTCATCTAGTTGACGAGATTGTCATTCTGGGCCCCGTATTTCTACACAATATGTACCCCTTTGAGAGGTTCATGGTAGTCTTAAAGAAATATGTCCATAACCGCGCTAGGCCAGAAGGAAGCATCTCCATGGGCCATCAAACAGAGGATGTCATCGGGTTTTGTGTTGACTTCATTCCTGGCCTTAAGAAGATAGGTCTCCCTCAATCGCGGTATGAGGGGAGACTGACTGGAAAAGGCACGCTTGGAAGGGACTCAGTAATATGCAGGGACGGATATTCTTGGTCTCAAGCATGCTACACAGTTCTACATAACTCTACCTTGGTGACCTTGTATGTCGATGAACACAAGAACAGTCTGTGCTCCAAACACCCGGAGCAGTGCGACGACTGGATTACATGTGAACACATCAGGACTTTCAGCAGTTGGTTGGAAGCACGTCTTAGAGGTGACAACACTGTTTGTGATGAGTTGTACTTGTTGTCCAGGGGACCATCTTCGACTGTTACGATTTGGAAAGGATACGAGATAAATGGGAATACATTTTACACGATTGACCAAGATCAAAAGAGCACCAACCAAAACAGCGGTGTCCGCTTTGATGCAACAACCGAGAGGGGAAAGGACACATATTATGGTTACATAGGGGACATATGGGAACTTGACTACGGACATGATTTTAAGGTCCCTTTGTTTAAGTGCAAATGGGTCAATCTGTCAGGAGGCGGGGTACAGGTAGACCCACAGTACGGAATGACAACAGTGGATCTGAAAAATCTTGGGTACACTGACGAACCGTTCGTCCTAGCCAATGATGTGGCACAGGTTATCTATGTGAAGGACATGTCTACCAGACTGAGAAAGAGAAAAGATAAGGAAGCGAATACATCATACGATGAGCCAAAGTGCCACATAGTTCTTTCAGGAAAAAGGGACATCGTGGGAGTGGAGGACAAGATAGACATGTCTGAAGATTATGAAAAGTTTCATGAAATTCCTCCCTTCAAAGTCAAGGCTGACCCCAGCATCCTGATAAACGATGAAGATTATCCATGGTTACGGCGCAATAAGCAAATGACACAAGCGAAGAAAAAGTGAAGACTTTCTCCCACAACTATTATGATGATACCATGCCAACTTTGTAACTGACGAGTATGATAACATTGTCCGTTTTGTATATGCACATGCTATGTGTGGGTCAATTTATGATACCATGCCAACTTTCAACTTTTTCAGAGTTCATTTGAAATGCTTTAATGTCTTATGGTTCGGCCCTCGTAATAATTAAAAATAGCAACAATAAGTATTTTGTTGTAAGTAGAAACAAAATAAAATAAATAAAGCAAGAAAGAAAACAAAAAAACAAAAAAAGTGTTTTCAAATTTGAAAAGTAATGGCAGTAACAGAAAGTTTATAATTTTCCTAAAACTAAAAGAAAAAAGAATTAAAAAATAAAGCAAAAAAGAAAAGAAAATAAATAATGCAGAAAACAAAACAAAAAAACAACAATAAGTATTTTGTTGTAAGTAGAAACAAAATAAAATAAATAAAGTAAGAAAGAAAACAAAAATACAAAAAAAGTGTTTTCAAATTTGAAAAGTAATGGCACTAACAGAAAGTTTATAATTTTCCTAAAACTAAAAGCAAAAAGAATTAAAAAATAAAGCAAAAAACAAAAGAAAATAAATAATGCAGAAAACAAAACAAAAAAATGGAAAAAAAATAAAAATAGCAACAATAAGTAAGGAAAACAAAAAAACAAAAAAATGCCTCCTACTGGGCCCTCACGACCTGAATACGACTTGAAACCCTACTATGGGCGAGGATTCAGGCCCGCAGTAGGCCCAGAAGGCCCATCAGGTAAAGCAGTAGCAAGTAGGCCCGTAAGCCTGCAGTGGAGAGGAGCTCGAGAGGGGTGCGGCAGTGGGGCTTATAAACCACTGCACGCCCCTCTCAACTAGCGAGGTGGGACTAAACTTTGGCCGCGACGCGGGCAGCACAGGGGCCTTTGGTCCAGGTTGGTGGCACCAACCGGGACTAAAGGGGGTGCATTGGTACCGGTTCGTGGCCCCAACTGGTACCAATGCCCACCCTTTAGTCCCGGTTGGTGCCACCAACCGGGACCAAAGGCCGCCGCTTCCCGCCCTTTGGGCTACTGAAAAGAGGCCTTTGGTCCCTATTGGTGGCACCAACCGGGACTAAAGGGGGCATTAGTCCCGGTTGGAGCCACCAACCGGGACCAATGCTCTTGCTATATATACAGGACTTAGCAGTTTTCGCCAAAACCCATCTCTTTCTTCTCGCCCCGACGCCTCTGCTCCTCGTCGCCGTCGCCGCCGAGCCCTGCCCCGACGCCGTCAGGCTGGTCCAGCTTGCCGTCGCCACCGCCGAGCCACTGCCCCGACACCGTCGCCGCGCCCGCCGCCCTTGCCGGCCCCGACACCATCGTCGTCGCCGCGCGCGCCATCGGCCGTTCCCCGACCCCGTCACCTGCGCGCGCCGCCCCTTCCCCGACCCCGTCGCCATCGCCGCGCGCGCCGCCCCTTCCCTGACCTCGTCGCCGTCGCCGCGCGCGCCGCCCCTTCCCCAACCCCGTCGCCGTCGCTCCGACCACACGCCGCCGCCTTCGGTCCGGCCGCCGGCGCCCTTTCCTCTTTTTTTTTATGTATGCAGAAGTTTATATATGCAAAAATTTATATATGCAAAAATTTATACATATATGCAAGTATATATGTATTTTTTGCATTTTTTTTATGTATATGTGTTTGTATGTGTATATATGTGTACATGTTCATAGTATTTTTTTTCCATAAGTGTATTTTTTTTGTTCATTGCATTTTTTCATATATATAATGTATATATGTATGTGGTAGCTATATATATGATGAATGGATGTGGCTATATATGTATGTATGAATATAATGTTCATAGCATTTTTTTGTTTATATATGTTTTTCCATATATGTATTAATTTTATATTTAGGTTGTTAGTAGATATCGATTTTAGGTTAGTGCATTTTAGGTTAGTGTACAGGAGAAAGTAAAATAAGGAAAAGGAAGAAAAGAGGAAGAAGGAAGAAGGAAGAAGAAGAAGAAAAAGAATGAGAGGAAAAAGGAAAATAAGAAGAGGAAGAAAGGAGAAAAAGAAGAGAGGAAGAAGAGGAGAAATAAATAAGAAGAGGAAAAAAGAAGAAAAAGAAGAGGAGAAGAATAAAGGAATAGAGGAGAAGAGGAAAAAATAGAAGAAAAAAAATTCTATTTTTTCTTCTTCTCCTCTATTCCTTTCTTCTTCTCCTCTTTTTTTTCTTCTTTTTTTCTTCTTCTTCTTCCTTCTTCCTTCTTCCTCTTTTCTTCCTTTTCCTTCTTCCTTCTTCCTTCTTCCTCTTTTCTTTTTATGGATGCGCCGTGGCTTCCTCGACCCCTCGCCGATACCCCCTCCCCGATAACATTATTTTCCCATGTATATGTATGTCGCATCGTTGTTGATATAACCCCCTCTAGATAACTTCGACATGAGGGGCGGTTGATATATATACCCCCTCTCGACCGTGATAACTTATACAACGGCAGCACCCCCCGGCCCTCGGCCCTCTCGCTCGACCAAAACTCTCGAGGACACCCAAACCCTAGAGAGAAAACGATGTTGGTCTCCTACCCCCTCCCGCCGCGCCCCTACCCGACAAATTAACTCTCTCGAGGCCACCCAAATTTACCAAGTTAAAAGAGCGTTGTCGTCGAGGCCACCCCAAACCCTTGAAGCGTTGTGTCGAGGCGACCCCAAACCCTAGAGAAGCAGCGTCGAGGCCACTAACATGATTCCTTATTGTGATTAGCTAGCTAGTTCTATGTTTGCCACTAATATATATATATATACTCCCTCCTTCCATCTATATAGGGCCTAATGCATTTTTTAAGACCGCCTTTGACTATTGATAAGATTAATAGTACATGACATGCACAATGTGAAAATTATATGACTGAAAGCTCCTTTCACACACGAATTTAATGGTGTGCTTTGTGTAAGTTGCATGTCATATAATATTGCTCTAGTATTTGGTCAAAGTTAGCCTCGAAAAATGCATTAGGCCCTATATAGATGGAAGGAGGGAGTATATATATATATATATATATATATATATATATATATATCCATCTGTACCATGTTTGAATAATAATTGACATGTTGTAAATATTTGCAGAAACTATGGAGCACTCCCGAGACGAAGAAACAGAAGTGCTGTTGGGGGACATAATCGCAAATGGAAGTGATGATGTTGCGTCATTTCTCCTCGACACCGATGGTCAGCTGGAAGGACTGGGTGAAGATGAGGGCTATGTTCATGATGGCTTCGGCCCATTAATGCCGGTACAAGAAGAGGACTATGTTCATGATGGCTCCGGTGACACAATGGAGGTACAAGAAGGAGACCGTGCTGACTGCTCCGGTGACCGAACCGAGTCCGGCCAGGTATATATATATTAGTTAAGCCTGTGCTGACTAGTTAATTGATGCTTCCATTGTTTTGGTATATGTACACATATTAATTACTCTCATCTTTCTTCCTTATAATTTCTAGCCCTCCGGATCGAGCACAACTTCGGTAAGGAGACGAGGCCCGAAGAAAAAGTTGAGCTCGGATGAAAAGTTTGAGATCATAGAAATCGCGCCCGATGGCGAACCGATTGAACCCATCCGGACAAGGAAGGCATTTTCTGCTCAGTGCGGGGTTCTTGTTAGGGACAAGATCCCGATCAGCATCCAGCAATGGTATAAGCCTAAGGAGGAAGACCCTGAGGTGTCTTATGTCAATGATATGCAGAAAGAAGATCTTTGGACCGAGCTGAAGGCAAATTTCACCCTACCGCCAGAGGAGGATCCGGAGAATCTAGTTAAAGAGCAATTAATCAAGTCTTGTGCTCTTAAGAAGATGGCAACCCTAATGAGGAGGTGGAGGAAAGAGCTGAACCAGTTTGTCGAAAAAAAGACACCAGAATTCATCGGCAAATATGAGAAGATCAAAGATCACTGGCCCGCATTTGTGGCCCACAAGACATCGGAAAAGAGTAAGAAGATGTTGGCGACAAACAAGGAAAATGCTGCGAAGAAGAAGCTTCACCATCGCACGGGGTCAGGTGGCTACCTCAAAGCCCGACCTAAGTGGTCCAAGGCTGAGCATGATCTGCTTGAAAAAGGGATCGAACCAGAGACAATGTACTGGCCAGACCGTTGCCGAACTTGGTTCTTCGGGGCTGGGGGAACCTTGGACCCTGTAACAGGGAAGTGCCAGTGGACGGACAAGCAACTGGAAATACCAGTCAAGAACCTTCGACACTATATCGCTGCAGTGCAGCAAGGGACGATCCTTCCAAATAGGGAGAAGGACGAGCTCACAATGGCCCTTGGGAATCCTGAGCACCCTGGACGGACACGAGGCACGCCAGGCTCCATTCCGTGGAAGGTGGGTTTTCCAGACGCAGGGGGTTACAAAACCCATGAGAGGAGGAAGAAACTGGAGCAGGACCAACTGCAGGCGCTGCACGAAAGGGTAATGGGGCTAGAGGATCGAGAAGAGGAACGAGAAGCAGCAGATCACAACAAATGACCTGCCGAAGCTTCCCCCGAAGCTACTCCGCCATCTCAGCGGAGAAGCAGCGTGGCTTCCACCCAGCTGCTTCAGCCGGAGCATGTCTTGACGGCTCCTGCCAGCTATCCCGTGGATGGTATCACGGAGTCTCAAAGTTGCCACATTATGGCGTGATGGATGAATTTGAAGGTCAAGGCGGCTGTTGGCCAAGTTTATCCTAGTGGACCCGGCACAACTTATCACTGCCAGCCGATTCCAGAAGGATATGCTAAGGTGATGGTGGATGAAATAACGGAGGGATTTGAGGACCTCCCGCTTGAGCACCCTACCGGTGAAGGGGAGACTAGGCTGGGTTCTGCTCTGAAGACTCCATGCCTATGGCGAAAGGAGCTCATCAACCTTCCGAACTGGACGCCTCCGCCTCCTCCTCCTCCTCCGGCGAGTCAGGGCACTCCGCCTCCTCCACCGTCTCCTCCTCCGACGAGTGACGATCAGGGCACGCGTGGCGGCACTCCGCCTCCTTCTCCGGCGCGTGGCGGCACTCCGCCTCCTTCTCCGCCTGCGCCGGCGCTCCCGAGCAGCCAGCAGCCTCCTCCTTCTCCGCCTTGCCAGCAAGGGCGGAAGAGACCCGCCGCCGCCCCGGCTGCTCCGGCGCGTCGTAGTCCTTCTCCTCCGCCTCGTAAGCAACCACGAAAGAAGACAGACGCCGCAGCCACTCCGTCTGCTCCGGTGTCTAGCAGCACAAGAAGAGGAGAGAGGCAATACAGATACGGTCCACCTCTAAAGCCTCTAAAGAAGTTACCATATGAGAGGACCGAGGAGGAAAACAATACGATTGTGCAGACCCACGTGAAGGAGTTCTTTGACGGGGTGAAAGCAAAGAGACATCCACCTCCGGAGGAGAAGGTAGATCCGGTGAAAGCAAAGCGCACTATCGATGCCCTGAGGAAACCACCAAAGTCTCCGCCGAGAACCAACTATGAGCGCATTACTGAACAAACATATCTCCAAGCCAAGTGGTCGGGAATTACTGTCAGTGATAAAAGGTTAAAAGAACGAGCAAAGGGGAAAAATTGCCCAGCTCGGCGAACAAGCACAGCAATCGTGCCCCCGCTCAATGTGTCTAATCCTTCGGGGACGGTGGCCGGTTATGGCAATCTTGAAGATTACCTGCCTGACGATGCACTTCCTGATTTCATGGAGGTGGACGAACACAGATACGAGTATGGGAAGCCTCTCGTCAAAGATGAAAAATCTCTGACAACAATGATGCGAAGATTCCATAGTTGGTACATGAAAACCTGCAGAGAGTCTGAGGGGAAGAACAGTTTGTATCTGAACATTAAAGAGGAGCACGACCTCATTTCAAATGATCTGTTGTGTGTTCCATTTGAAGAGTTCTTCGCGTTCTTCAATCAAAAGGCCCTCGATAAATTAATGGTCTTTTGCTACTGCCTGTAAGTACTATTTCTGTCATTAAGTCTCTATATATAGCTCGGCTCTTTCATTGCATGTATTTATAATTAATTATCTTCAATATATTATGCAGATTGAAGATCGTCGAGTGCAAAAAACAAGAAATTTATGATATTGGGTTCATTAACACAAATATCATAGATGTATTTCTGGTTAAAAAGAATGTCAAAGAGGCCGAGGACAACTTGCTACAATCGTTGATCAAAAATCAAAACAAAGATACCATACTCTTTCCTTACAACGGCCCGTGAGTGTTACTGTCGTGTGCATATTCGGTTTCCCTTATTACTCAAGCAAGGTTATAGTAATGTAATTGATAAGTTATGCATGCGTGCGCAGGTACCACTATATTCTTCTGAAGATTAAGCTTGCGCGTGGACTAGTAACCGTCTTAGACTCGAGACGGAAAGATCCCGAAATCTATGCGGACATGACTGAAATGCTCAGCAAGTAAGTTCAATCGATCATTATCGCACCATATCGGCAACTTTTTGTTCATTTCCTGATATCTCAAGTAATAATAATTATTTTCTTTGTCTTGCAGGGTTTGGAAACAGTTCACCGCAGAAGCTCCGGGACTGCCGAAGGAGCTGCGATATACATACCCGAAAGTAAGTACTACTGGCTAGATAGTTGCGTGCATCTCCCGTTGATTCTATAGCTATACTTTCATCAATGCCATTTATAATGCTTCATTATCAGTTTGATTGACCTCTATTTCTCGTAAAGTGCTTGTGGCAGGAGGAAGGAAATGATTTCTGTGGATACTACGTGTGCGAGTTCATCCACACCGCGACTTTGAAAAACAAGCGGGGCTACTCTAGAAGATAATATGAAGTGCGTAAGCAATTAATAATATTCACAATTTCATTTTATTACACCATTATTTCTGTTGAGTTTCATTCATATATATATGTATTAATTAACCCCCCTTCTTCAAATTAGACGTGGCAGATGCGGGATGAACTCCTAGAACCAGATCGCATGAAAGCAATTCAAGAGGAATTGGCGGGATTCTTTCTTGAACACGTCATCAGTAAAGCCAGAGAATACCATGTGGAAATTGATTTCAAATGCTAGGGGTTTGTAATTAAGAGATCTTATACATATTGTACATGTATGTAGCCAGTAGCGTCGGATACATGATACGAAAACTTGTTGTTCGACCAATCTCTCGGAGAAGGAGAGGTCGATCGATCACTTCTCTCGGTATGCATGACGAACTTCTGTACTGAATGGTTCTCTCGATCACTTATGTATATATAGTTCGTAGCGTCGACCAAGCACGGACATAAGAGAGGACACTTCTCTCTATTAATTAGCTAGCTAACACAATATATGAAACACCTAAATTAATCCCCCAAAACCCCCAACCCCCCATCCTTTCAAAAAAAACAAAACCCCCAGCCACTAGAATGCAGACGCGTGGATGCTTTTTGTTCCCGGTTGGAGCCACCAACCGGGACCAAAGGCCCCCTGACTGGGCTCGGCGCACAGGGCCACGTGGAGGCACATTGGTCCCGGTTCGTGTTTGAACTGGGACTAATGGGTGGAGGTATTAGTAACGACCCATTAGTCCCGGTTCATGAACCGGGAATAAAGGCCCTTACGAACCGGGACTAATAGGTGTTTTTCTACTAGTGTGGTAGGACCTTGATACTACTTTGGATGCATGCCATCTTTTTTTTCATACGTTGCTGGTCCTTCCGTGCCTCCGGTGTATCTTTTGTCTTCCCATACACGCCCAATAAGCCTAACAGGTTCACACAAAGATTCTTTTTCACGTGCATCACGTCGATTGCAGAGCGGGCCTCTAGGACTTTCCAGTGGGGTAGGTCCCAAAATATAGATTTCTTCTTCCACACGGGTGCGTGTCCGTCAGCGTCATTCAGAACAGATTGTCCCAGGACCCTTTCCAAAGATTACTTTTAGATCCTTGACCATATCAAGTATATGATCACCGGTATGGCGGCCAAGCTTCTTCCGGTGATCTGCCTCACCTTTGAAATGCTTGCCTTTCGATCTTAAGAGATGCCTGATCGGACGAAATCAACGATGTCCCATGTACACATTCTTCTTACATTTATCCAAATATATACTTTGAGTCTTATCTAAACAGTGCGTGCATGCATTGTACCCTTGTTTGTTTGTCCTAAAAGGTTACTAAGAGCAGGCCAATCATTGATGGTTACAAACAGCAACGCTCGTAGGTCAAATTCATGTTGTTTGTACTCATCCCATACACGTACACCTTTTATATCCCACAACTGTAAAAGTTCTTCAACTAATGTCCTTAGGTACACATCAATGCCATTGTCGGGTTGCTTAGGGCCTTGGATGAGCACTAGCATCCTAATGAACTTCCCCTTCATGCACAACCAAGGAGGAAGGTTATAGATACATAGAGTCACATGCCAGGTGCTATGATTGCTGCTCTGCTCCCCAAAAGGATTAATGCCATCCGCACTTATACCAAACCCGTCATCTACAAACTCCGACCACTTTCTCTTGATTTTTCTCCACTGCGACCGATCAGAGGGTACTCTCAACATCCCATCTTTCTTACGGTCTTGTTTGTGCCATCGCAACAACTTGACATTCTCTTTGTTTTGGAACAAACGTTTCAACCACGGTATTACAGGAGCATACCACATCACCTTGGAAGAAACCCTCTTTCTAGGGCGCTCGCCCTCAACATCACCAGGGTCATCGTGACTGATCTTATAGCGTAATGCACCGCATACCGGGCATGCATTCAAATTCTCGTACTGCCGCGGTAGAGGATGCAGTCATTAGGGCATGCATGTATCTTCTTCACCTCTAATCCTAGAGGGGAAACAACCTTCTTTGCTTCGTACGTACTATCGGGCAATTTGTTGTCCTTTGGAAGCATCTTCTTTAACATTTTCAGCAACTTTTCAAATTCCTTGTCAGATACACCATTCTTTGCCTTCCATTGCAGCAATTCCAGTGTGGTACCCAGCTTTTTTCTTGTCATCATCGTAATTTTGGTACAACAATATTTTGTGATCCTCTAACATGCACTGCAACTTCAACTTCTCCTTTTCACTTCCGCATTTTCTCTTTGCATCAGTAATGGCCCGACCAAGATCATTAGCGGGCTCATCTGATGCCTCTTCTTCAACTTCTTCCCTCATTGTAGTACCATCGTATTCAGGAAACTAGGATAGTTGTCATCATCCTCTTCTTCTTCATTGTATTCCATTATAACCACTCTTTCTCCGTGCTTGGTCCATCAATTATAGCCGGGCATGAAACCGGACTAAAACAGGTGGTTGTGAAGGACTTTTGAGGTAGAGCAATTCCTATCATTCTTACAGACACCAGATGGACAACGCATAAAACATTTCCTCTTGTTTGCCTCAGCCGCACGCAAAAAAAATATGCACACCATTAATGAACTGGGAGAGCGTCGGTCATCGTACATCCATTGTTGGCTCATCTTCCTTACACAACATCGAAAAGACCAAATTAATACAAGTTCATACACACTTACTCTCATAAAACAACATACAACTATCTAGCTAAAGCATTTAAATGCAGCAACAAATGCGATCAAGATCACAACTAAGGTAATAATTGATCCAACAACATAATGATACCAAGCCTCTTTATTAACGGCATATTTTCGAATCTTCAAGTGCATTGCATCCATCTTGATCTTGTGATCATCGATGACATCGGCAACACACAACTCTAATTTCATCTTCTCTTCTTCAATTCTTTTCAATTTTTCTTTCAAATATTCGTTTTCTTTTTCAACTAAATTTAACTTCTCGACAGGAGGGTTGGTTGCAATTTCCTGTTCACATACCTCCTAGATAAAATATCTAGTCAACTTGATGGCCATAGTTGTCGTAAACACGAAATGCAACAAATAGTTATGAAAGAGAATATACCATATATGAATCATAAAGCGGACGAGGGTCGACGGGGACAGATATCAAAACCATGGCACTATGTATAACAAACAATCATAAAAGTAAAAAAAATTATACAAATAACTATCTAAATCATACAAATAAGTTTTTTTTACAAAAAGATAAGAACAAGAGGCTCACCAAGGTGGTGCCGGCGACGGGACGGTGCGGGCGATCGACGGCGATGAGGACGGGGACGGGAATGCAGTAAGTAATTCGCACCTACACATATGAAAACTAAAAAGTTAATTTGAGCTCAAGTTGCATATAAATCAAATAAACTCTCACATAATTCCTCCCAAACTAAAACCCACAAATCACTATACTTAGAGCATGAAACGAGCTAAACTAGCAATGAGAGATGAAAGGATGAAGTTGCTAACCTTTTAGAACCCTTGAATAGATGAGATGCCTTCAATCTAGACAAATCTTGGCAAAAATGAAGAATGAGCTCGAGCTAGGTGCTGAATGGTGGTAAAACACCAGCTTTCATTCCTCACAACAAGCTACTCCTTTTGCTGCTTTTCTCACTCTTTGCCTGGGCCAATGATAGATTAGTCTCTGGGTCGGTCAAGTGAGAAATTGGCGAGACTAGTTAAGGGAAACAGAGAGGAGAGAAAGGAGAGCTTGTGCTCGGGCTAGACGAAGCATCTATATATAGGGATACCTTTAGTCCCGGTTGGTGATACAACCAGGGACTAAAGGTCCATCTATAGTCTCGGTTGATGATACTAAAGGTGCTCGCACGGGCCCAGCCTGCCGCCGTCCCTTTAGTCCGGATTGACATCACCAATCGGGACTAGAAGTCACATTTGAACCGGGACTAGAGGTGGCCGTGCTCCTGTCCGCTCCCAGCCGTTGAAATCGGGACTCGAGATACCATTAGTCGCAGGCCTAAACTTAGCCAGGACTAATGCTCCGGAACAATGGTAGATTTTCTACTGGTGGTTGTAGCATCTGCCGTTCCCATGCCGCCCCACCACGCCGGCGCGCCGGGGCACGGCGGTCTGTACTACATCACCACCCCGTCCACGACGGCAGCACGGCATGATGCGGCCCATACGGGGCGCACGCAGCTGTACGGTACTTCCGCCTCCGCACGGCGGCCACCGCGCCGTGTTAGTGCGACCCGTGCCACGTCGCCGGCGCTTGGAACCTTTCCTCACACTCATATATCTCTTGTCAATTGCCCAAACCGAGAGAATCCCATGCCATGCATCATCATTAACTCATCACACAGACCCCACCCTTTCTGGGAAACTTCACTTTGCCCTCCATAACTACTGCAGGCTTCAGCTGCCCCGCCTCTCTCTCTCTCTCAAACAGACAAAGCACTATTCCTCACATATTCCCCAAAACCACTATTTACATTTCTACCCCGGGCCTGTCTTTTTCTCTCTCTATTCCACTCCTTCAAAGTGGACTGTCTATCCTTCTACCACCTTGCAAAAACAAGGAAACTAGAGAGAAAAGGAGAGAGAGCTCCCCAGAAGAGAAGACACACAACACACAAGCTCGGGAAGGAGAGAGAGAGAGAGAGCGAGCGCGCGCGCAATGGAGCTCTTCCCTTCCCAGCCGGATCTATCCCTCCAGATCGGTCTCCCCGCGAGTGCACACGGCCACGATCACCACCGGGCCATGGGGGGGAGGTTCTTCGGCCCCTCGAGTAATAGCAACATCGGCGGGAACCCGGCCATGGCTGCGTCGTTGCAGCTTCCGTTTCCCATGCCGCCTATGCCTCTGCCGCCCCACCACGCCGCCGCGCCGTGGCACGGCGGCCTGTATTACCATCACCACCCCGTCCCCGACGGCGGCATGCTGCGGCCCATACGGGGCGTGCCGCTCTACCCGACGCCGTTCCCGCCCCCGCCCCCGCCTCCGCACGGCGGCCCCTCAGCCGCGGCCACCGCGCCGTGTTACTGCGACCCGTGCCACGTCGCCGGAGCTTGGCGCCGCGGCGTCGGTGGGTGTGGTGCGCGCCTCGTCGGCTTCCCGGCGCCGAAGCGCGCAGCACGCGCGCCTCGCATGCGGTGGACGTCCTCGCTCCACTCCCGCTTTGTCCACGCCGTGGAGCTTCTCGGCGGCCACGAGAGTACGTACTCGGTACCTTGCCTACCCCTCTCGATCGCCATTGGCCAAACGACTTCTTGTGGAAGAAAAAAGGTCGCTTTTGCCTAATCTTGTTGTGGCGATGTAAAATTGCAGGGGCGACGCCAAAGTCAGTTCTTGAACTCATGGATGTGAAGGATCTCACCCTAGCTCATGTGAAATCTCACTTGCAGGTAACCCATGTTCATAAACCTTACCACTCACGCATTAAACACTTATTAAAGCCCCTTTAACTAGTTAGCTACTAGTAGCTCGTTCACTAAGTTTGGTTGAACTGCTAATCCCCTTGAGTGAGACTAAGATGAGAGATGGAAACAGATGCATGGACATGGATCTGTGCATCTCTCCTGGGTCTCTCTCCTCTCCTGTGCCTGCTTTGCCGTAGCAGTGCTAGTTACTACCATACACTGCTCAATGCTGTACCAGCCCACATGCATGCAACCGATCAAAGTGAAAGGAAGAAATAAAGGCAGAGAGAGAGAGAGACAGATGTGGTTAAGCAGCAACAGTGGCACCCCTGTCTTGTTCTGCATCTCTTGTAATATCTTGGAAACTTCTCCTCCTTTGCACAGCTAGATCAAGTCCTCCATGCTGTGGGCGTGGGGTTTCACATCCATAGCATATGGCATGACACACTAGCTAGCTAACCGGCCTAACCTACTAGCTCTAGCTGGCAGGCACGCACATCACATACATGATCAACTGTACAATGCGAATGTGAAGGTGGGTTCCTTTCATCTCCTCCTTGATTGGTTTTACCAGCCCTCTTAAGCAGTCATGTCAAATCTTGCGGCTAGCTAGACTAGGCCAGCAGGCAGCACAGCAGCCATGATATATCGATCTTTTGCGCAGCTGCAAATCTTAGTATGATTTGCCAACTACTACTATGTGGATTCTTCATGATTTGATCTCTCTGCTCAACTAGTAAATGCTAAGTTAGACTTTTCGAGATAATGATAAAGTTAGATGCTAAATTACATGAGTATCTTTTCTTTTCCTTTGTTGCTGCAGATGTACAGGACTGTGAAGAATACCGAAAGGCCGGCAGCTTCGTCAGGTGAATAGTACATGCATGTCCATAATGTGTGATTGATGCTAGTAATGGTTTTATTTGCTCCCTTTCGAATATATAGATGCCAACTTAAACCTGCTCCAGCCTTCCATTTTATTCCATTCTTGATGTGTGTTCCATGTTAAGCAGATCAGGTTGATGGCTTCGAGAACGGGTCGGCTGGCGAGATCTGCGACGACAACTTGCTTGACCTGCGAGGCGGCGGTAGGCCGGAGGCAGTGGCAGCGGCCACACGGAATGGAAGGTTAGCTGCAAACGACGATGACAGGAGCATCGGCGCCGGTGCCACTCATGGTGGTGCCGTGTGGAATAGCTCCTCAAGGTAGGCATCACACAATCACATTATATATAGCTTAATTAATTGTCTGAGGAGCCTGTGTTGATAATTTTTATGTAGTAGTAATCCCTAGTAGTAGTAGTTCTTATAACACTATCAGCAGGAGAACTAGTTCTCACATTATGTGCCTGCTCCATATGTAAAAACTACTACTAGTAACAATTGGCTTAAGTAAAATTCGTGGATTAAGCGAGCTAGCCTTTCAATTGATGTCACCTCACACTGTCATGTGCTCTCGACTTAGGAGGGCTTTGCTATACTTTAGGTTGGCCAGTAAAAAAATGCCTCTTTTACCCGCATGCTCATCCCGGCTGTTTTTGTAAACCCTGCATTAAAATCCGTTCCAAGTAAATGTGATATCCAGGACGAATTGGGAGTACTGATTTGTACATTGCGGCCTAATGTTTTGGAACAGCCGTTTGGTCTGTCCGTTTTACTCGCCCGGCATGCTGAATGCTGTACTAACTCTGATGGTTTCATATTTAATGGAACAGGGGGGCAACGCCTTTTGTTAATATCATCATAAAGTACCGTAGCTACTCTCATGGAGACAAGCAATGGTTTTGCCATGGATCTCCTAGTCCCAGACAAATAAATGCTTCAATTATGACCTCATTGTGCACCCATGTCTGCATGGTGTTAGTCCAGTTCCAATGCATTGGTGCTTACATGAGGTGATAAGCACATTAAAAACTTTAGCAACTAAAGCCCTCAATGCATAGGTGCTTAACTTGTTGATGCTAAGCATCCATTTAATGATTGGGATCCTTCCAATTTAAGTGTTTTGCCTAGGTTCTTGCGCTTGGCATTGTTTCTTCCTGGGGTCACCACACTCATCTCTCTCCTCTTAATTACCTTGCCACATCATACTTTTTGCTTACATGGCAGCCTTAGCACCTGTATAAGGTGGAGCATTGGGAGGGGCCTTACAAAGGCGTTGTTTGTTGGCAGAACAACTTGTATTGACTTGTCCCCACATTTTCTTGTCATATTTCTGGGAAATGTAGTACTAACTTGAGTTGCACTTGTTGGTGCGGGATATATGTGCAGGGAGGAGGATTGGTCAGGCTTTCCTTGCGATTCCAACAACGAAAGCATGCAATCTTTCAAGGTAAATCAGCTAATTAACCTGTTTCCGTTAGCATAAACAGCAACAAATAGTGTGCACGCGTCAAAGTTCAAACAGATGGGAAATTAATTGTTAACGTGGATGCAGGATCATATGCAGTCCAAGAGCCTAGAAATCCTATCAGACATGAACTCCTGCCTGTCAGAGACGACGTCCAGCGCAAGCGCGCCGAACCTTGACTTCACCCTAGGGCGGCCGCACCAACGCCGGAGCTGAAGAGCTGTCGGCGTCAACTGTAGCCTGATCGATCCATCGCCGTCGGCAAGAATTCAGCGTTGCTATACACACGACACATTTGTGCCCGACGGCTGCACGATCTAACGTGGCAGCACCAGCAGCAAACATGCACGCTTCAGGCAATTATTTTTTTCAAAGCTGCTGCCTTAGCGCTGTTGAGAAGGAAACTGTCGTCTGTAGATCGTGCAGTTCGTATCGTGCATGAAGCAATTTCGAAACTAGAGTTACTTTAGTTAATTTATCATTAGGATGGCCCCAATACCATCTTTGGCTGTTGAAAGGTGGGTGTCGGACAGCAGGGGAAAGGAGGAGCTAAAGATAGGTAGGGGTACCTAGGTCGATCTCCAATGAAAAGCAAGCGTTTTCTAGTGGAAATGTGTCTCATGTTTAGGGCAATCAAAAGGGCTCTTCTTCTTCTTTCTGTAGTGGTAAAATTGAGCTGTACTAGTAGCCAGACAGTTAGGGAAGAAACGAATTAAAGGGTGTGAATCATGCGTGCTTTCTACCACTGCATCGTGCACATGTCCATGACATGCCATACAGGACCTTTAATTTTTTGCTTGCCTGATACTCCCTCCGTTTCTAAATATAAGTCTTTCTAGAGATTTCACTATAGACTGCATACGAATATATGTAGATGCATTTTAGAGTATAGATTCACTCATTTTGCTTCGTATGTAGTTCATTGTGGAATCTCTACAAATACTTATATTTAGGAACGGAGGGAGTAGTACTGTGGCTTTTGTAGCTATTCATGGTAGTGATGAAAAAAGAGGCAAGATATGTTGATCGATATGATATGCATGGTACTACTGCGGGTTATGCATCCAACAATACTGTGCACGTAGTCTATGGAAATGTTCAGCTACGTACGTACGTGCATGTGTGTCCATGCAGTTAGTTTCACTTTTTTTGTCTTCCAGAATTTAGCAAGCAGGTGCATCTCCATCTCCAACCTTCTCCATCTCGCAGTTTTTTTGTCCAGCAACACGCTCTCCTCGCAGGTGAAGCAAAGCTCCCCCCGCGTCGCCCCCGCTCGGGCGACTCGGGCGGGGTCGCAACCCTAGCCGCCGGGGGCTCCCCGTCCTTCCATCCCTCCCTCCGCCGCCGCCGAAGGACGCCGCCGGCCTAGCCCGGGGTTGACTGCGGTGGCGGGGGCCTTCCCTCTCTCCTGCGCCATGGGGGCGGTGCGGAGCCCCGCGACATGTGGTAGCACAGCCGATCTGGCCTTGGCGGCGTGGCGGGCCTTGGCCTAGGGCGGCAATGGTGGCGGGTGCGAAGGCCGGCCCTGCTTCGGGCAGTGGCCTTGGCTGCGTTCGGCGGCGGAGGCCTGGTCTGTGGCGATGGACCATCGGACCTCAGATCCTCGGTGGAGGCATGGAGGGCCTGGTGGTTGGGTTGGCGCCATGCGTGGTTTGCCCTCCGGACAGATCTGATCTGGCCGACGCGGCCTGCTCGATGCGCGGCGGCTCAGATCGGCGGCGACCCGTGCAGACGATGCTTGATGGAGGTTCTTCGAACGGATTTGGGTGAAAACCTCGTTCTCGGCTTGATGCCAAGACCGGCGATGGTGGAACTCTTTTATGTCGTTACCTTCTTGAAGGCATCACTGTGGAGAAGCTCCAGACCTCTATCCGCTACCTCCGGGGGAAACCCTAGATAGTAGGTCGGATGACGGCGGCACGTTGGTGTCGTTTCCTCATTGGGAGCGTCATTCTTGGAGGCGTACACGGGATCGAGGGACCAGTGGGCAGTTTCTTTGGTGGAGCGGTGTTTCATCCTACCCATTGAAGGCGACGGATCTCGCCGGCGTGGCGCAATGGAGACTCGGCGGCCGATGCGGTGATGGACTCGCGCAGGTGGAGGTAGTTGTCTGGCGTCATGATGACATCAATGGCAGAGTGGCCTGACAAGGTAGAAGTCTCAATATCTGCTGTGAAGAAGGACTTGTGAAAATGGCGGCAACGACACATGTGAGTGCGTCAGACCGGTTAGTGCTTCAGACCCGGTATGTGGCTCGGCTGCGGCTTCCTGCTTTTGATGATAGGCTTAGGTGAGTGGTCTAGGTATTTGGCCCAACTAGCACCCCTTCATCATATGGATAGGAGTAGTGGCATTTGTTGCCAGGATGGCAGATTCAGACATATTGTTGTAATACTTTGTAAGGTCCTCAAAAATAATCAATAAAGTGGCCGCATGCATCTTTCAGATGCAGAGGCCGGGGGTCATCCTCCTTTTCTAAAAAAACGCGTTCACCTCGCGCTCTATTTTTTTGAGTAACACGCTCTTCTGTGTCAGCACGCCTGACATGTCGGGGTGGGAGAGGGACGCTCACGAGGCGTGATCAAGGCCAACCACAAGGTGGCCGGGCCCAATGAAACCCAACAAGACGCATAGCTACTTATCCCTTCCTCCCGATGAAGAAGCCATCCAGTGGATCAACAGACGGCAGCGGTTGCGAACCCTATTCCCCTTTCTCCTTTTTGTTCGTCCAATTCTTGTACGCATGAGTTGTAATCGAGATCATATCGTGATCGAAAGAGAGAGGTTAGATCCAACCCTACTTCTTCCCTATCACCTGGTATCAAAGACCACTCCACCTCCCTTCTGTGCAACACTCTCACTCAATTCATTGAGACGTGCCGTTTGCGGCAAGAGCGATCCGATTGGCAGCCATGAATCCTTCGATCCAAGCTTCCTCAACCGCCTGGACTCCACCCTGATGGCCCACTCCACGTCGATCGTGGTGATCCAAGCCTCGACTGCCAAGATTGACGAACTTGCCGCTTGGCGTCTAGATCTGGAGAAGCACGTCGCGAATCTCGGCGCGGCTGTCTCCGCGCTGCAGCTAGCACAACATCCATCGTCATTAGCTCCTACAGTGGCGCTCCCGGTGGGTAAGGGAACTTCTCCAACCCCGGCGATGCTTGGCAATCCAATGGGACCCGAGGCAGGCGCGGGTGGGACGATCCACAAGTCTGTGGACCAGGTGTCTTTGTTATCGCGCGAGGGTTATCGTTAGCGTCATTTCAGACGCCGCCGCCACTCCCGGCCAACAGTCAGTCCAAGATTCCCTCCCTTGCTTCTCTCCGCACACCATTTGCGCATGCGAGCCAGCTGCTAGCGGGTTTGGGGCAAGCACATTCGTCCATCGCATTTCCTTGGTTTTCGAGGAGAACCCCAACCTGTGGAAAACATTATGTGAATAGTATTTTAAGATGTTTGGCATCGACTGCACATTTTGGGTGCCAATGGCTGCCCTCAGTTTCTTTGGATCTACCTAGATTTGTCTTCTATCGACCTAAAAGAAAGTCTCAGGCTATGATTTGATTCATTTGCGGCCCTAGTCTGCACAGGTTTTGGCCGTGATCGACACAATATGTTGATCAGACAGTTTACACTGTGTGACAGTCATCCACTCTAGATGATTATATAGAAAATTTTGAGTTGATCATACACTACTAGGAAAAAGCCTAGTAGTAGCGCGGGTTAAATATATAGTAGTAGCGCGGGCTACTACTAGCTCACTACAGCTACTACTACGTGTGTTAGTAGTAGTGCGGGTGCCACCCACAGTACTACTAATTATTTGTAGTGCGTGTCTGTGACCTGTGCTTCTACTATTAATTTCAAAAACAAAAAAAATTCTCGATTCCATGCGTGTTGTCAAAGGTGGCAATGGTTCGATCCAACGACAACAGGGGTTGCCAAAGGTGGGATGGCAACGGCAAACCAAATTCAGCAGCGGCTCCTGGAGAGGACCGGATCCAGGGCAAAGCAAGGCAGGGTTGTGGGCTCCTCTTCGCGGCCAAGGCAAGACCTCCTGGTCGTCCATGGCGAAGACATGCACGGGGATGGACATGTGAGGGTGAGTCAAACCAGAGGGGAGAGGGAAAAAGACAAACAAGGGAGATAGTAAGGAGATGGAGGGAGCACCGGGGCTAGTCGTCGGTGGCGAGGTGCTCTGCTGTGGTGGCATGGAGGCGCGTTGGAAGACCGGCGAGCTCTTGGACACTAGCGGCGCGAGGCGGTCGCCTCATTGGGTGCCATGGAGGAGGCGGGCATGGGCAGGAGCGCCATGGGTTGTAAAGTATTATAAATAATGGCAGATGAGCTATATGTTGTTTTCCTTAGATTTGATAACGACTTGTGGGCCTACTAGGTTAACGTGTACACTTTCTTAAAATAAATAGGTTGACGTGTATGCAAGGACGTGTCAACTTAGTCAACATACGGGAGCAGTGACTATTGGATGTCCATCCAACGACCGTCGTGGTTCTTCAATCTCTGATCTTCCTGTTCCAGCCGCCCGAACCAGCGTCGGTGGGACTGCCTGCTCCCTCCCTCGTGGCCGGCTGTGCTGCCGCTAAGGCCTCACTAGCCAACCCTACCCCCACCGATGGCTAGGCCATCCCTCTACCCACCCGCACCTTCTGTTATTTCCGACGACGGCAGCCTCATCCCGTAGCCGAACCTGTCATCCCACGTACTCCCCTCAGCATGGGCATCCGCTGCCGTGGCTTCGCCGACTTCGGGTCATTCCCTTCCCGAGCCTCGCCGTCGTCCACATCGTTGATGTTGTCAGCGCGACGTGGTCAACGTGGTCAACAAATGACATCCATCGGAAGAGGGATGTAAGTGGAGAGGCTGACTATAGGGGCCCACATGTTCCATGGCCGCACGCAAGCTAGTGCCTCCTTATTATGCAAACAAAAATGATTGCTCCTCCTGACAACTGGGACCCACCAGCTACATCTTCCCACACAAGGAAGTGCCTCCTTATTATACGGGAAAAAAGTCTCATCCACCTGACAGTTGAGACCCACCAGCTACATCTTCGCATGCAAGGAAGTGCCTCCTTATTATGTGCAAGAAAAATGATTCCTCCCGGCTAGCTGGGACCCACCGGATTTGGTGGCTGACTTGTGGACCTACTAAGTTGACGCGTACGGAGGCTCTATCAGCTCAGTCAACAAACGATTCTAGTTGCAATGACCATTGGATGTTAATCCAACGCCCATGTTGCTTCTTCAACCTCTGATCTTCTTGCTCTAGCCACCCAAATAGGCGCCGACCATACCACCTGCTCCTGCCTCCCGTGACCGGCTGTGCTGCTACACATGCCTCAATGCCGCATCCTACTCCCACCGCCACCATGCTTTACCTTTAATCGCCCAAACCCCCTGTTATTTTCCAGCAACGACTGCCTCACACCATAGCTGAACCAGTCAACCATCATACTCACCTCTGCATGGGCAACCACTGCTGGGTCTTCCCTGGCACTGGGTCGTTCCCTTCCTAGGCCTCGCCTTCGTCCACCGCGTTTGTGCTCTCGATGTGGCGGGGTCAACGAACAATAGTCATCAGAAGAGGACTATACATGGTGAGGCTGACAGCTGGACCCACCAGCTACATATTCGCACGCAAGGAAGTGCCTCCTTATAACATGGGAAAATAATGATTCCCCCCCTGACAGCTGGGACCAACATCTATATCTTCGTGCGAAAGAAGTGCGTCCTTATCCTCCCTGATAGTTGGGACCCACTCGGTCGAACCGTACGTACTGTTGTCTGTCTGGTCATAAACGTGTACGTACATACTGGTCGATCGGTTTGTCTGCCACCATGAACCATGGCCGAGTAAGGAGTGGTTGCAGTTCAGGCAGTCCCGTCTAAATCGTGTACATATAGAGACATGCTGCAAAAAGACGGCCAGTACATACATATGTGCGTGGTCTCGAACGCGTACATCGACGACGTCTGATACGTCTCCAACGTATCTATAATTTTTGATTGTTTCATGCTATTATATTATCTGTTTTGAATGTTTTATATGCATTAATATGCTATTTTATATTATTTTTGGGACCAATCTATTAACCTAGAGCCCAGTGCCAGTTTATGTTTTTTCCTTGTTTTTGAGTTTTGCAGAAAAGGAATACCAAACAGAGTCCAAACGGAATAAAACTTTCACGATGATTTTTCTTGGACCAAAAGACACCCAGGAGACTTGGAGTGCAAGTCAGAAGAGCCACGAGGCGGCTACAAGGATGGAGGGCGAACCTAGGGGGGTAGGGCGCGACCCCCTACCTTGTGGGCCCCTTAGTGACCCCCTGACCTTGTTTTGTACGGTCGATGTATTAAGCATGTTGTAGTAAACAGGCCTAACACATTTTAGCTACTTTCCCAACCTTTTTATAGACAACCGGGCCATTCTCTGTTCTGGCAGCACCTGCCTTGTGATATTAACTCTGCCAATTGCATTTTTATTAGTACCCGTTTCAATGGCTATTAAGCCTGTTGCAATTAATAGTTGTATCCATTTTTAAATAGTTGTACTTCAATGGTTACAAACTTACAAAACATAACTTAGGATGCTGTTAAGATTGTTGCAATTAACGATTGTATCCATTTTTAATCTGTCCCTTTGCTACCGTGCTACTCTCCGCAATGAAGATATACTAGAGATGCTACCCATTTGCTATTTTTTATGGATGCTAACCCTATTGTAATTAACATGCCTTTCCATGTACTAACGCAAGGCCATAACGGGTGATGTTGTTGTTTGCCGTTGAGGTTAGCTGCATCCCATTTTTTACAGTATTTTACATCATTTATGCAATTGCAGTTTGGCTTCTAAAATTTACTTGCTTCTTGTAGGTACACATGTCGGCGGCACTGATCCACGCTTCGACCCGGAGGAAGAGCTCGCCTCCGCCACCGCTGACATTGGGCGGGCTCTGGCCAAGATGAAGTGCCCCAGCAACTACCTCTCAGGATTTACCAAGTATGAACTCACCAGTACAATCTTACCAATACCAGTTGCAATTAATGGCTATGTTTTGTACGGTCGATGTATTAAGCATGTTGTAGTAAACATGCCTAACATGTTTTAGCTATTTTCCCTAACTTTTTATAGACAACTGGGCCATTCTCTACTCTGGCAGCACCTGCCTTGTGATATTTAACTCTGCCAATTGCATTCTTATCAGTACATGTTTCAATGCTATTAAGTTTGTTGCAATTAACAATTGTATCCATTTTTAAATAGTTGTATTTCAATGGCTACAAACTTACAAAACATGACTTAGGATGCTATTAAGCATGTTGCAATTAATAGTTGTATCCATTTTTAATCCGCACCTTTGCTACCATGCTACTCTTTCGCAATGAAGATATCACTATAGATGCTGCCGTTTTATTACCATTTGCTATTTTTGGTGGATGTTAACCCTGTTGTAGTTAACATTGTCTTTCCATGTACTTAAACAGGGCTACAATGGGCGATGATGTTGTTTTCCATCGAGGTTAGCTGCGTCCCATGTCTTATACACCATCTGTTCCTAAATATAAGTATTTTTAGAGATTCCAATATAGACTACATAAGGAGCAAAATGAGTGAATCTCGATTCTAATCTAAACTATATCTATAATTCTATATACATACGTATGTAGTTCATATTGAAATCTATAAATTTACTTGTACTTAGGAACATAGGTAGTTGTATTTTACATCATTTGTGCAATCTCAGTTTAGCTTCTAACATTTACTAGTTGCTTGTAGGTACATATATGAGTGGTACTGATCCACACTTCGACCCCTTTTGCGTATGGGGCCATGAGATATTCATGAACAAGCGTCAAGTGAGGAAACTAAGAAAGATTGTTAGGCGAAAGAAATGGGTCATGGGAATTAAGCTCTTTATTTGCACTTTGTCCAAGACAACAGTGAACTTTTGGATGGTAAGTAATGTGTTGCATTTTCCCCTTGCCCACAACAAGTTACTCTATTAGACCTCAGTATCTGATATTTTTCTATTTTCAGTGGTTTCCGAAGCTATTTACTAATGATTACCTTGCAAACTACATGACCAGAGTGGAGGCAACTAAGGTTAAAGTATATAATTCATGCTACCATGATAATGCTCTAGAAGTCTTCCTGAAGGCGGTGAAGGATGGGCGGGCGATCGTCACAAGGGGTTGGACAAAAGTTGTTCGAACCTATGGCATGCATGAAGGACATTATGGGCATTCTGCTTCTTCAACACAATCGGCAATCAAAATGATTTACACTTGTCTCTTCACCTTTACCGCCTCTAAATATTGTGGTTCATCATAGTTAATTGCTGTCTAATCCTATAATTACTGAACATATTGTACTGAAATTTTTATTTATGGATTCGTTGTTGAACCATTGTGCTGAGAATTTGAATTCCACATTTCATATTTCAAAATTTCCAACTCGAATAATAAATTACAGGGAAAAATAAAATTATACAGGAGCAAATAAAATAATGTGCACATAGTTAGAATGAAAATAGCGTGTGCGATGAAAAATAGAGAACAGACGGTTCTTTAATGTGAAACGTTGTGCGATGCCCGACGGACGCACACACGGTCTCGTCTCCTATTTGTGTGCGATTCATGGTAATACGACAAACATTTCAAACCAATGTGCGTGTGTGATACAAATACCAATCACACATAGTTATGAAAATGGACACGTTGGCGTTAGTAGAGACACCGCACGCATTTTACAATCTTAAACCGTGTGCGATAATGTACCTATTACGAACATCTTGATAGATTAAATGTTGATGTTCATCTTTTTCGCACGACTAAAGAGGCCTAATCGTTTGGGATGTCTCTCTGATCAGAAATGTAACGTCGAGATGTAACGTGTGGGACTGGGGCGGCTTCGCATACGTTTACTCTATGGCAATCGTCAGTAGCCGCTTGCCTATCCCCGACGGTTTATGGGTCGTGTTTGAAGGACCCTCCTATCGCAGTCACTCACTAGGCGATGGTTCCAAATGTCGTCACGGAAAGGGGTTAAAAACCGTTTGTATAGCACGATACGTACTAGTGGATAGATAGACAGAACAAAAACACGAAATAAAATAAAGTAAATAAAATTACAACAAGGTATTTCTGGATTTTTAATATATGATAAAAATAGACCCGGGGGCCATAGTTTTCACTAGAGGCTTCTCCCTTGAAGATAGCATATTGTGGTTAAACAAATTATTGTTGGGCAATTGATATAAATGCAAATAATCATGACAGTATCCAAGGCAATGATCATGTATATAGGCATCACATCCGAGACAAGTAGACCGACTCCTTCTTGCATCTACTACTATTACTCCACACATCGACCGCTATCCATCATGCATCTAGAGTATTAAGTTCATAAAGAACGGAGTAACGCCTTAAGCAAGGTGACATGATGTAGAGAAAGTAAACTCAATCAATATAAATAAACACCGTCATTTTCTCCTTAATGGGAACAATAAAAATACGTGTCTTGCCCCCTTCTATCACTGGGATATAAATCACCGCAAGATTGAACCCATCACAAAGCACCTCTCTCATTGCAAGAAAAATCAATCTAGTTGACCAAACCAAATCAATAAATCAAAGAGAAATACAAAGCTATAATAATAATGCATAAAAGAGTTCAGAGAAGACTCAAACAATATCCATGGATAATCTCATCATAAACTCACAATTCATCAGATCCCAACAAACACACCGCAAAAAGTGATTACATCGAATAGATCTCCAAGAACATTGAGGAGAACATTGTATTGAAGATTAAAGAGAGAGAAGAAGCCCTCTAGCAACGAGCTATGGACCCGTAGGTATGTGGTAAACTACTCACACATCATCAGAAGGGTAGCGAGGCTGATGTAGAGCCCCTCTATGGTCTATTCCCCCTCTAGCAGAGTATCGGAGAAGGCCTCCAGATGGAATCTTTCAAGAACAGAAACTTACGGCGGCGGAAAAGTTTTTCGGGTGGCTCTTTGATGTTAGGGGAATATTTGAGAATTTATAGAGGTGAAATTAGGTCAAGAGGTGCCACGAGGGGCCCACAAGCCTGGGTGCACCTCTTGATCTTGTCGCTCCCTCGTGGCTCGTCAGGTCTTCTCCTGAACCATCTAGGGTCTCTTCTGGTCCAGGAAGAATTACTCCAAAGTTTTTTTCTTCGTTTGGACTTTGTTTGATATTGATTTCCTGAAAAACCAAAAACAGACAAAAAACAACAACAGACACTAGGCACTAGGTTAATAGGTTAGTCCCAACAAATGATATGTAATTGCGTATAAAACATCCAAGATCGGTACTATAATAGCATGGAACAATAAAAATTTATAGATACGTTGGAGACATATAAAATCCCTCCCACCGGCTCGAAGTGAGGGGGACTACGCGTCGTGAACCTCTGTGTAGGGTGTATCCAGTTTGCGAAGATTGTGCCACATCAAAGTTATGAATTGGGTATTCAAACATCACACAACACCTCTTTCGGCCACATGTAGGTGGTGGTTGTCCTAGGACACTCACTTGCATGTGACGCTTCCATCCGTAGGCCCACGAGGTCATTGTCCATCACTTTGACCTACAGTGGGAGAGGTTAATTTGACCAACAGGAGGATTTTTTGGTTTGTGTTACAGTAGGATTATATAGTACGCGTCAAAGAGGGGGGAGGGGACCAGCAAATACTACGCGTCACGAACCTCGCTTCGTGAGGGGCCTTTCCGATTTTCGAGGTAGGTGCCACACCAAGTTCTGCATTGGGTATTCAAACATCACACATCACCTCTTTGGTCCACATGCAGGCAGTGGTTTTCCTATAGGAGACTCACGCGTGTGTGACGCTTCCATCCATGGGCCCGCAAGGTCTTCGTCCAGCACTTTGACCTACAACGAGAGAGGTTAATTTTACCAACAAGGAGGACTCTTTTTGGTTTGTGTTATGGTAGGGGTATATATAGTATGTGTAGAGGAGGGGGAGGGGACCAGCATATACTACGCGACATATGAACCTCGCTCCATGTGGGGACTTTACAGTCTCTGAGGCAGGTGTCACATCAAAGTAATGGATTGGGTATTCAAACATCACACAACACCTCTTTGGGCCACACATGCATGCGGTAGTTGTCCTAGGACACTCACTCACGTGAGTTGCTTCCATCAGTGGGCTAGCGAGGTTGTCATCCATCACTTTGACCTACAACGAGAGTGGTTAATTTGATCAATAAGGAGGATTCTTTTTTGTTTGTGTTACGGTAGGAGTATATAGTACGTGTCAAAGGGGGAGGGAGGGGACCAGCATGTTGGGGAACGTAGCAGAAATTCAAAATTTTCTACGCATCACCAAGATCAATCTATGGAGTAGTCTAGCAATGAGGGAAGGGGAGTGCATCTACATACCCTTGTAGATTGCTAAGCGGAAGCGTTGCAAGAACGCGGATGAGGTAGTCGTACTCGTGGTGATTCAGATCACTGTCGATTCCGATCTAAGCGCCGAACAACGGCGCCTCCGTGTTCAACACACGTGCAGCCCAGTGACGTCTCCCATGCCTTGATCCAGCAAGGAGAGAGGGAGAGGTTGGGGAAGACTCCGTCCAGCAGCAGCACGACGGCGTGGTGGTGGTGGAGGAGCGCGGTACTCCAGCAGGGCTTCGCCAAGCACTAGGAGAGACGAGGAGGGAGAGAGGTAGGGCTGCGCCTTGGGAGAGAGAGACTCATGTGTTGTGCAGCCCCAAAACCTCCACTATATATAGGGGCAAGGGGGGGGAGGCGCCCTAGAGTTTCCCCTAGGGGGGCGGCGGCCAGGGCAGATGGGATCCCCCCTTTGGGTCACTTGGCCCCCAAGCCAGGAGGTGGGAACCCTAGATGGGGCGCCGCAAACCCCCTGGTCACATGGGAATAGGTGAGGGGGGCACACATCCCCTTAGTGGGCTGGTTTTCCCCCTTCCTTTGGCCCATGAAGCCCCCCAACACTTGCCGGGGCTCCCGAAACACCTTTCGGTCATGCTGGTCATCACCCAGTACCTCCGGAACATTTCCGGAGTCCAAAACCCTTCGTCCAATATATCAATCTTCACCTCCGGACCATTACGGAACTCCTCGTGACGTCCAGGATCTCATCCGGGACTCCGAACAACATTCGGTAACCGCGTACATACCTTCCCTATAACTCTAGCGTCATCGAACCTTAAGTGTGTAGACCCTACGGGCTCGGGAATCATGCAGACATGACCGAGACAACTCCCCGGCCAATAACCAACAACGGGATCTGGATACCCATGTTGGCTCCCACATGTTCCACGATGATCTCATCGGATGAACCACGATGTCAAGGATTCAATCAATCCCGTATACAATTCCCTTTGTCTACTGGTATGATACTTGCCCAAGATTCGATCGTCGGTATCCCGATACCTTGTTCAATCTCGTTACCGGCAAGTCTATTTACTCGTTCCGTAAAACATCATCCCATGATCAACTCCTTGGTCACATTGTGCACATTATGATGATGTCCTACCGAGTGGGCCCAGAGATACCTCTCCGTTTACACGGAGTGACAAATCCCAATCTCGATTCGTGCCAACCCAACAGACACTTTCGGAGATACCCGTAGTGCACCTTTATAGCCACCTAGTTACGTTGTGACGTTTGGTACACCCAAAGCATTCCTACGGTATCCGGGAGTTGCACAATCTCATGGTCTAAGGAAATGATACTTGACATTAGAAAAGCTTTAGCAGACAAACTATATGATCTTGTGCTAGGCTTAGGATTGGGTCTTGTCCATCACATCATTCTCCTAATGATGTGATCCCGTTATCAAGGACATCCAATGTCCATGGTCAGGAAACCGTAACCATCTATTGATCAACGAGCTAGTCAACTAGAGGCTTACTAGGGACATGGTGTTGTCTATGTATCCATACATGTATCTGAGTTTCCTATCAATACAATTCTAGCATGGATAATAAACAATTATCATGAACAAGGAAATATAATAATAACCAATTTATTATTGCCTCTAGGGCATATTTCCAAGAGTCTCCCACTTGCACTAGAGTCAATAATCTAGTTGACATCACCATGTGATTAACACTCACAAGTCACATCGCCATGTGACTAACATCCAAAGAGTTTACTAGAGTCAACAATCTAGTTCACATCGCTATGTGATTAACACTCAATGAGTTCTCGGTTTGATCATGTTATGCTTGTGAGAGAGGTTGTAGTCAACGGGTCTGCAACATTCAGATCCCTATGTATTTCACAAAACTTTATGTCATATCGTAGATGCTGCTACCACGTTCCACTTGGAGCTATTCCAAATTGTTTCCCCATTATACGTATCCGGTATCTCTACTCAGAGCTATCCGGATAGGTGTTAAGCTTGCATCGACGTAACTCTTTACGTCGAACTCTTTATCACCTCCATAACCGAGAAACATTTCCTTATTCCTCTAAGGATAATTTTGACCGCTATCTAGTGATCCACTCCCGGATCACCTTTGTACCCTCTTGCCAGACATGTGGCAAGGCACACATCAGGTGTGGTACTCAGCATGGCATACCGTATAGAGCCTATGACAAAAGCATAGGGGACGACCTTCGTCCTTCCTCTTTCTTCTACCGTGGTCAGGTCTTGAGTCTTACTCAATACTCACACCTTATAACACAGCCAAGAACTCCTTCTTTGCCGATCTATTTTGAACTCCTTCAAAATCTTGTCTCGGTATGTGTTCATTGGAAATTACTATTAAGCATTTTGATCTATCTTATAGATCTTAATGCTCAATGTTCAAGTAGCTTAATCCAGGTTTTCCATTGAAAAACATTTTTCAAATAACCCTATATGCTTTCCAGAAATTCTACATCATTTCTGATCAACAATATGTCAACAACATATACTCATCAGAAATTCTATAGTGCTCCCACTCACTTCTTTGGAAATACAAGTTTCTCATAAACTTTGTATGAACCCAAAATCTTTGATCATCTCATCAAAGTGTACATTCCAACTCTGAGATGCTTACTCCAGTCCTTAGAAGGATTGTTGGAGCTTTGCATACTTGTTAGCATCTTTTAGGATTGACAAAAACCATCTGGTTGTATCACATACAACCTTTCCTCAAGAAAACTGTCGAGGAAACAATGTTTTGACATCCTATCTGCAAGATTTCATAAATAATGCAGGAACTGCTAATATAATTTCAACAGACTCTTAGCATCGCTACGAGTGGGAAAGTCTCATCGTAGTCAACTCCTTGAACTTGTTGGAAAACATCTTAGCGACAAGTCGAGCTTTCTTAATGGTGACACTTACCATCATTGTCCGTCTTCCATTTTAAAATCCATCTGTACCCAACAACCTTACGACCATCAAGTAGTTCTTCCAAAGTCTACACTTTGTTTTATACATGGATCCTCTCTCGGATTTTATGGCCTCGAGCCATTTGTCAGAATCCGGGCCCACCGTTGCTTCTCCATAGCTCATAGGTTCATTGTTGTCTAGAAACATGACCTCCAAGACAGGAGTACATACCACTCAGAAGTAGTACGTATCCTTGTCGACCTACGAGGTTTGGCACTGACTTGATCCGAAGTTTCATGATCACTATCATAAGCTTCCACTTCAATTGGTGTAGGCGCCACAGAAACTACTTCCTGTGCCCTGCTACACACTAGTTGAAGTGACGGTTCAATAACCTCATCAAGTCTCCACCATCCTCCCGCTCAATTCTTTCGAGAGAAACTTTTCCTCGAGAAAGGACCCGTTTCCAGCACTTTTGCTTCCGGATCTGAAATAGGAGGTATACCCAACTTTTTTGGGTGTCCTATGAAGATGCATTTATCCGCTTTGGGTTCGATCTTATCAGGCAAAACTTTTGACATAAGCGTCGCAGCCCCAAACTTTTGAGAAACGACAACTTAGGTTTCTCTAAACCATAGTTCATACGGTGTCATCTCAACAGAATTATGTGGTGCCCTATTAAAGTGAATGTGGTTGTCTCGAATGCCTAACCCAGAAACGATAGTGGTAATTCGATAAGAGACATCATCATCTGCACCATATCCAATAGGGTGCAGTTATGATGTTCGGACACACCATCACACTATGGTGTTCTAGGCGGTATTAGTTGTGAAACAATTTCCACAATGTCTTAATTGTATTCCAAACTCGTAACTCAGATACTCATCTCTATGATCATATCATAGACATTTTACCCTCCTGTCATGACGATCTCCAACTTCACTCTGAAATTACTTGAACCTTTCAATAATTCAGATTTGTGTTTCATCAAGTAAATATACTCAGTATCTACTCAAATGATCTGTAAAGTAAGAACATAACGATATCCACTGCGTGCCTCAGCACTCATTGGACTGCACACATCAAAATGTATTACTTCCAACAAGTTGCTTTCTTGTTCCATTTTACTGAAAATGAGGCTTTCAGTCATCTTGCCCATGTGGTATGATTTGCATGTCTCAAGTGATTCAAAATCAAGTGAGTCCAAACGGTCCATCTGCATGGAGTTTCTTCATGCGTATATACCAATATACATGGTTCACATGTCTCAATCTTTTCAAAATGAGTGAGTCCAAAGATCCATCAACATGGAGCTTCTTCATGCGTTTTATACCAATATGACTCAAATGGCAGTGCCACAAGTAGGTGGCACTATATCATTACTATCTTATATCTTTGGGACAATTACATTTTTACCCCTAGTTGGTTCCTACCCACGGGTTTTGCCCTTACTTTTCGAGCTTGCTCAGTTTTGCCCTTACTTTTTTCGTCGAGATCCCTCAAATGCCCTTTGACCGTTTGACCAAAACTTTGAAATTCATAACTAATTCATATGAACTCAGAAAAATGCAAATAAGATATCAAAATGTTTAGATAAATATTACCTTTATGGGCATATCATTTGCATTAAGGACAAAAGTATCGTTTAAACTACCCGAGGTAATTAATGTTATTAACATTATTAAAAATAAGTTGGTATAAACAATATTTTTTTCATGAATAAAAATTACATGCAAATGTAGGTGATGTTTGCTGAACATCCTGATAACTTATTTGCATTTTCCTGAGTATGTATCAACTTGTTATGAATGTTCTAACGACTTTGACCATTATTGGGAAACTTCATAACAAGTTGATACGAACTCAGGAAAATGCAAATAAGGTATCAGGATGTTCAAAAAACATCACCTACATTTGCATATAATTTTTATTCACGATTTTTTTGTTTATACCTATTTATTTTTAATAATGTTAATAACATTAATTACCTCAGGTAGTTTAAATGGTGCTTTTGTCCCGAATGCAAATGACATGCCCATAAAGGTAATGTTTATCTGAACATTTTGATATCTTATTTGCATTTTTCTGAGTTCATATGAATTAGTTATGAATTTTCAAAGTTTTGGTCAAACGGTCAAAGGGCATTCGAGGGATCTCGATGGAAAAAGTAAGGGCAAAACTGAGCAAGCTCGAAAAGTAAGGGCAAAACCCGTGGGTAGGAACCAACTAGGGGTATAAATGCAATTGTCCCATTATATCTTTTGGCATGAACATGTGTATCACTATGATTGAGATTCAATAAACCATTCATTTTAGGTGCAAGACCATTGAAGGTATTATTCAAATAAACAGAGTAACCATTATTCTCCTTAAATGAATAACCATGTTGCGATAAACATAATCCAATCATGTCTATGCTCAACGCAAACACCAAATAACAATTATTTAGGTTTAACACCAATCTCGATGCTAGAGGGAGCGTGCGATGCTTGATCACATCAACCTTGGAAACACTTCCAACACATATCGTCAGCTCACCTTTAGCTAGTCTCCGTTTATTTCGTCGCTTTTATTTCGAGTAACTAACACTTAGCAACCGAACCGGTATCTAATACCTGGTGCTACTAGGAGTACTAGTAAAGTACACATTAACATAATGTATATCCAATATACTTCTATCGTACTTGCCAGCCTTCTCATCTACCAAGTATCTAGGGTAGTCCTGCTTCAGTGACCGTTTCCCTCATTATAGAAGCACTTAGTCTCGGGTTTGGTTTCAACGTTGGGTTTCTTCACTAGAGCAGCAACTGATTTGCTATTTCATGAAGTATCCCTTCTTGCCCTTGCCCTTCTTGAAACTAATAGTTTTACTAACCATCAACAATTGATGCTCCTACTTGACTTCTACTTTCGCGGTGTCAAACAGCACGAATAGCTCAAGGATCATCATATCTATCCCTTATATGTTATAGTTCATCACGAAGCTCTAGTAGCTTGGTGGCAATGACTTTGGAGAAACATCACTATCTCATCTGGAAGATTAACTCCCACTCGATTCAAGTGATTGTTGTACTTAGACAATCTGAGCACAAGCTCAACGATTGAGCTTTTCTCCCTTAGTTTGCAGGCTAAGAAACTCGTCAAAGATCTTATACCTCTTGACGTGGGCACGAGCCTGAAATCCCAATTTCAGCCCTCGAAACATCTCATATGTTCCGCGACATTTCGAAATCATCTTTGGTGCCTCAATTCTAAACCGTTTAACATTAGTGAACTATCACGTAGTTATCAAAGCGTGTATGTCAGATGCCCGCAACATCCACAGACGACGTTCGAGGTTCAGCACACCGAGCGGTGCATTAAGGACATAAGCCTTCTATGCTGCAATGAGGACAATCCTCAGTTTACGGACCCAGTCCGCATAATTGCTACTATCAACTTTCAACTACATTTTCTCTAGGAACATATCTAAAACAGTAGAACTCAAGCACGAGCTACGACATAATTTGCAAAAACCTTTTGACTATGTTCAAGATAATTAAGTTCATCTTATGAACTCCCACTCAGACAGACATCCCTCTAGTCATCTAAGTGTTACATGATCCGAGTCAACTAGGCCGTGTCCGATCATCACCTGAGACGGACTACTCATCATCGGTGAACATTTTCATGTTGATCGTATCCACTATACGACTCATGTTTGACCTTTTGGTCTCTTGTGTTCCGAGGCCATGTCTGTACATGCTAGGCTCGTCAAGTCAACCTAAGTGTTTCACGTGTGTAAATCTCGCTTACACCCGTTGTATGTGAATGTTAGAATCTATCACACCTGATCATCACGTGGTGCTTCGAAACAACGAACTTCCGCAACGGTGCACAGTTAGGGGGAACACTGTCTTGAAATTGTTATGAGGGATCACCTTATTTACTACTGTCATTCTAAGCAAATAAGATGCATAAACATGATAAACATCACATGCAATCAAATAGTGACATGATATGGCCAATATCATTTTGCTCCTTTTGATCTCCATCTTCGGGGCTCCATGATCATCATCATCACCGGCATGACACCATGATCTCCATCATCGTGTCTCCATGAAGTTGTCTCGCCAACTATTACTTCTACTACTATGGCTAACGGTTAGCAATAAAGTAAAGTAATTACATGGCGTTTTCAATGACACGCAGGTCATACAATAAATTAAGACAACTCCTATGGCTCCTGCCGGTTGTCATAGTCATCGACATGCAAGTCGTGATTCCTATTACAAGAACATGATCGATCGCATACATCACATATATCATTCATCACATTCTTTTGGGCCATATCACATCACATAGCATACCCTGCAAAAACAAGTTAGACGTCCTCTAATTGTTGTTGCATGTTTTATGTGGATGCTACGGGTTTCTAGCAAGAATGTTTCTTACCTACGCAAAGCCACAACGGTGATATGCCAATTGCTATTTACCCTTCATAAGGATCCTTTTCATCGAATCCGATCAGACTAAAGTGGGAGAGACTGGCACACGCTAGCCACCTTATGCAACAATTGCATGTCAGTCGGTGGAACCTGTCTCACATAAGCATACGTGTAAGGTCGGTCCGGGCCGCTTCATCCCACAATGCCGCCGAATCAAGATAGGACTAGTAACGGTAAGCAAATTGTACAAACCATCGCCCACAACTACTTGTGTTCTACTCGTGCATAGAATCTACACAATAGACCTAGCTCATGATGCCATTGTTGGGGAACGTAGCAGAAATTCAAAATTTTCTACGCATCACCAAGATCAATCTATGGAGTAATCTAGCAACGAGGGAAGGGGAGTGCATCTACATACCCTTGTAGATCGCTAAGCGGAAGCGTTGCAAGAACGCGGATGAGGTAGTCGTACTCGTGGTGATTCAGATCGCGGTCGATTCCGATCTAAGCGCCGAACAACGGCGCCTCCGCGTTCAACACACATGCAGCCCGGTGACGTCTCCCATGCCTTGATCCAGCAAGGAGAGAGGGAGAGGTTGGGGAAGACTCCGTCCAGCAGCAGCATGACGACGTGGTGGTGGTGGAGGAGCACGGTACTCCACCAGGGCTTCGACAAGCACTACGAGAGACGAGGAGGGAGAGAGGTAGGGCTACACCTTGGGAGAGAGAGACTCGTGTGTTGTGCAGCCCCAAAACATCCACTATATATAGGGGCAAGGGGGAGGGGGAGGGGGAGGCGCCCTAGGTTTCCCCTAGGGGGCGGTGGCCAGGGCAGATGGGATCCCCCCTTTGGGTGACTTGGCCCCCAAGCCAGGAGGTGGGAACCCAAGATGGGGCGCCCCAAACCCCCTGGTCACGTGGGAATAGGTGAGGGGGGCGCACAGCTCCTTAGTGGGATGGTTTGCCCCCTTCCCTTGGCCCATGAAGCCCCCCAACACTTGTTGGGGCTCCCAAAACACCTTTCGGTCATGCTGGTCATCACCAGGTACCTCTAAAGCATTTGCGAACTCCAAAACCCTTCATCCAATATAGCAATCTTCACCTCCGGACCATTCCAGAACTCCTCGTGACGTCCGAGATCTCATCCGGGACTTCGAACAACATTCGGTAACCGCGTACATACCTTCCCTATAACCCTAGCGTCATCGAACCTTAAGTGTGTAGACCCTACGGGCTCGGGAATCATGCATACATGACCGAGACAACTCTCCGGCCAATAACGAACAGCGGGATCTGGATACCCATGTTGGCTCCCACATGTTCCACGATGATCTCATCGGATGAACCATGATGTCAAGGATTCAATCAATCCCGTATACAATTCCCTTTGTCTATTGGTATGATACTTGCCCGAGATTCGATCGTCGGTATCCCGATACCTTGTTCAATCTCGTTACCGGCAAGTCTCTTTACTCGTTCTGTAACACATCATCCCGTGATCAACTCCTTGGTCACATTGTGCACATTATGATGATGTCCTACCGAGTGGGCCCAGAAATACCTCTCCGTTTACACGGAGTGACAAATCCCAGTCTCGATTCGTGCCAACCCAACAGACACTTTCGGAGATACCCGTAGTGCACCTTTACAGCCACCCAGTTACGTTGTGACGTTTGGTACACCCAAAGTGATGTAGGGTGGAACCCTAGGTGAAGATCTTTCACGTTTGGAGTGGATCCAACGGGGAATCACGAAGGACACGCGAAAGCACAAAGGGAAAACACGGGGAAAACGAGAGAGAATCACTAAACCAACAAGGGATCGATCACACAAGTGCTAGATCACCGAACACAAAGAGGTACACGAGATCCAAAATCAACAAGGTTAAGGATACAAAGGAACCATTCTTCTCCGTGAGGAGGCCTTGATGTTCTTCCCTAGGAAGGGGTCTTGAATCCGCTTGGGGGATCTTCTCCGAAGAGGTCGTGAACTCCGAGGAGAAGTATCCAAGTGGATGAGCAAAGGCTCTCACACAAACATGAGCTAATCCAATGCTAACCCTAGAGAGAGGAAGGGGAAGGAGTATATATAGTCTAGGGGGGCGAAGAGGTACATGGGCTTCGGCCCTTTACTGTGCGCAGACAGGCGGAGCCGGATGTCCGGGCATCGGGCCGGATGTCCGGGGCTTCCGGAGGGGCCGGATGTCCGGGCCAAGTCGCCGGATGTCCGGGCTGGAGGCTTGAGCTTCTGTAGTTCCTGGCGCGTGGTGTCGGATTTCCGGGGTTTTGGCCGGATTTCCGGGCGGGACGCCGGATGTCCGGGCCCTGTAGACTTGGCCGGCTTGGTTGTTGCTGATGGAGACGCTCCAGGGGCCGGATGTCCGGGGCCTGGAAGGTGAGCTTGTCCGTTTCAGCTGGTTCTCTTCATCTGTGTAGTTGGCAGCTTGTCCGTCTTCACGTGCATCCTCGGGAGGTTCTTCTTGACACCTAATCATGCATAGTATATCGGACTTAGGTAGTAGCCATATCTCGAGAGGATCATATGAGATATCATTTAGGAGAGAAGTCACCTCGGTCTCGAGAGCTCTAGCACGTGCTCTAGTCATGGGTCCTCTTGAGGCTTGGTGAGGCGATGGTAGGTCCATGGGGATGACCGAAGGATGCTCCGCATCATCTCCCCCCCCCCTTGTGAAAGATCCGACCTTGGATCGAAATCCTCATCACCATGGTACGGGGATAGATCGGAGACGTTGAAGATGTCGCTCATGTTGTATTTGTCGCGTGGGAGATCTATCTTGTAAGCATTGTTGTTGTAGCGTGCTAGCACCTTGAAGGGTCCGTCAGCTCGAGGGAGAAGCTTGGACTTACGTTCGTTGGGGAAGCGGTCCTTGCGAAGGTGTAGCCACACGAGGTCTCCAATGTTGAATATCATGGGGTTCTTGTTGATGTTGAGCTTGATCTCGAGTCGTTGTACTTGGCGCTCGATAGTGTGTCTTGTATCTTCATGCATCTTCTTGATGTAGCTTGCATGGGCACTTGCGTCGAGGTTGGTGCACTCTTGTAGATGAAGAGGTAGAATGTCCAATGGGGACAACAGGTTGAAGCCATAGACGACCTCGAAGGGGGACTTGCCGGTCGTCGAATGTCTTGCATGGTTGTAGGCGTACTCGGCGATGGGTAGACACTCCTCCCACTCCTTGATGTTTTTCTTGATCAACACGCGAAGTAGAGTGGAGAGTGTACGGTTCGTCACCTCCGTTTGGCCGTCGGTTTGAGGGTGGTATGCGGATGAGAACAAGAGCTTGATTCCGAGCTTGGCGCATAGGGTCTTCCAAAAGTAACTCAAGAATTTGACGTCGCGGTCGGAGACGATTGTCTTTGGTACTCCATGTAGACGCAAGATTTCCCTACAAAAGAGATTTGCAACATGTGAAGCATCGTCTATCTTGTTGCAAGGGATGAAATGTGCCATCTTAGAAAAATCGGTCCACAACAACAAACATGAAATCCTTGCCATTTTGAGTTCTAGGCAAACCAAGTACAAAGTCCATGCTAATGTCTTCCCAAGGTTGATAAGGAATAGGAAGAGGCATGTAAAGACCATGGGATTGCGCTTTAGACTTAGCTTTGCACATGTAGAGCATCGGGTGGTGAAGTGTGCGACGTCACGGAACATCTTGGGCCAAAAGTAGTTCTTGGAGAGCGTGGCGAATGTTTTGTCGCGTCCGAAATGTCCCATGAGTCCGCCTCCATGAGCCTCTTGCAAAAGGAGCAAACAAAGAGAAGACTTGGGAATGCAAATTTTGTTAGCTCTCATAAGGTAACCATCCTTGATGTAATATTGTTCCCAAGATGTATGCGTCAAACATTTAGTAAAAGGAGTCGCAAAAGATGGATCATTAGCATACAAGTCTTTTATGTGCTCAAAACCAATAACATTCAACTCAAGTTTAGTCACTAGCATGCATATGCGAGAAAGTGCATCGGCAACTACATTTTCTTTACCCTTAATGTATTTGATCACATAGGGGCAAGATTCAATAGATTCACTCCATTTGGCATGACGCTTGTTCAACTTAGTTTGACCTTTTAAGTACTTAAGCATTTCATGATCGGTATGGATGACAAACTCATGAGGTCTAAGATGATGTTCCCAAACATGTAGTACACGCACTAAAGCATACAATTCTTTGTCATATGTGGGATAGTTAAGTTGAGCACCGAAGAGTTTTTCACTAAAATATGCAATTGCTCGTTTTTCTTGCATCAAAACTCCGCCAATTCCGGTACCACTTGCATCGCAATGAACCTCAAAAGTTTTGTCAAAGTTGGGCAAAGCAAGAATCGGAGCATGAGTAAGTAAAGACTTGAGCTCATCAAAAGCGGTTGATTGCAAAGTTCCCCAAACAAAAGGAGCATTTTTCTTACTCAAAGCATGCAAAGGGGCGGCAATAGTGCTAAAGTTTTTCACAAAGCGACGATAAAAACTCGCAAGACCAAGAAAACTTCGCACTTGTTGCAAATTGGTGGGTTGGGGCCAAGTTTTAATTGCTTCAATTTTAGTTTCATCAACATGGACACCCTTGGAAGATAAAATCAAACCCAAGAAAACCACTTTGTCAACACCAAATGTGCACTTTTTCATGTTTGCATAAAGACTTTCCTTGCGAAGGGTTTGCAAAACTGCCCTAACATGATTAAGATGTTCTTTCATGGTTTTGCTAAACACAAGAATATCATCGAAGTAAACCACAACAAAGACTCCAATATAAGGGCGAAGCACATAATGCATGAGACGCACGAAAGTACCAGGAGCCTCCGATAAACCCATAGGCATAACTAACCACTCATATAGGCCAAATTTGGTTTTGAAAGCAGTTTTCCATTCATCACCCTCTTGAATGCGTATTTGGTAATAGCCACTTTTAAGATCAATTTTTGAGAAAAAGTTGGCTCCACTAAGTTCATCAAGCATATCATCTAAGCGAGGAATGGAATGCCTATAACGAACGGTAATAGCATTTATAGGTCTACAATCGGAACACAAGCGGAAACTTCCATCGGGCTTAGGCACAAGTATAACCGGAATGGCACAAGGGCTTAAGCTTTCACGTACATGACTGTTGTCGATTAGTTGTTGTACTTGCCGTTGAATCTCCTTGGTTTCTTCGGGATTGACACGGTATGGAGCTTTGTTTGGAAGTGGTGCTCCGGGGATGAGGTCGATACGATGCTCAATGCCTCGTAGAGGAGGTAGACCCGGAGGTAGCTCATCGGGGAAAACATCTTGAAATTCCTGCAAAAGAGATTGAAACACCAAAGGTAGCTCGTGAATGGTGTTAGTTTTTGGTTCTCCATCCTTGCACACAAGGACGAAGTGTATCACACTCGATGGGTTCTCACACACTTCTCTCATCTCACTTTTTGTGGTAAATAGTGTCGGTGTCAAAACCGGCGGATCTCGGGTAGGGGGTCCCGAACTGTGCGTCTAGACGGATGGTAACAGGAGACAAGGGACATGATATTTTACCCAGGTTCGGGCCCTCTTGATGGAGGTAAAACCCTACGTCCTGCTTGATTAATATTGATGATGTGTGTTACAAGAGTAGATCTACCACGAGATCAATGAGGCTAAACCCTAGAAGCTAGCCTACGGTATGATTGTTGTTCGTCCTACGGATTAAAGCCATCCGGTTTATATAGACACCAGAGAGGGCTAGGGTTACACAGAGTCGGTTACAATGGTAGGAGATCTACATATCCGTATCGCCAAGCTTGCCTTCCACGCCAAGGAAAGTCCCATCCGGACACGGGACGAAGTCTTCAATCTTGTATCTTCATAGTCTTGGAGTCCGGCCGATGATGATAGTTTGGCTATCCAGACACCCCCTAGTCCGGAACTCCCTCAGTAGCCCCTGAACCAAGCTTCAATGACGACGAGTCCGGTGCGCATGTTGTCTTCGGCATTGCAAGGCGGGTTCTTCCTCCGAATAATTTATAGAAGATTGTGAACACCAGGATAGTGTCTGGCTCTGCAAAAATAAATTCCACGTACCACCATAGAGAGAATAATATTACACAAGTTCAATCTGCTGACGTATTTTGTGGCGTGACGTCACACCACTACCAAGCCTTTACTAGAATGGTTTTTTTGTACCACCTCAGCGCGTTTAGCGAAGCGGTTTCCTTGGCACGTCTTGTCGAAGCAGAGATCGTGTTCCCCTTATTCCGGGATTCCCATAAATACGGACGTGGGTAACCCAACCGCGCCCGTTGCCACGCCCCCTCCATCGAAGGTAGGTTCCAAACGGTCACGGGGACGGCTCTTGGTATTCTTCCTATTTATAATGAGACCAAGGCCCGTTCTTTTCCTTCAATCCTCTATCGAATCCGCCCCTCGCCCCGAGTTCCAACACCCAGGGCTCCGGATTCGGGTACCTTCGATCTTCGACAATGTCTGGCCCCGATCTACAAGGCCGGTGGATTCCCTCCTCCGTCACGGAAGAGGACGTGCTAAAGCTGAGAGACGCCAGGTACTTAACCTACGAGATTTCGCATAGGCTGCCTACCCGAGGGCAAGTTATTCCTACTCCCGAGCTTGGCGAGAGCGTCGTGTTCGTGTCTCACCTCCGTCGGGGTTTAGGATTCCCGACGGATCCCTTCGTGAGGGGGCTCATGTTTTACTATGGGCTGGAATTCCACGACTTGGCTCCGGAGTCCATCCTCCACATCGCATCATTCAGAGTCGTCTGCGAAGCCTTCCTCCGCACTACCCCTCACTTCGGCTTGTGGCTCAAAACCTTCAATGTGGAGCCCAAGATGATTGAGGGGCGTCAGGCAGAGTGCGGCGGGGCGGTTATAAGCAAGAGGGCCGATGCTCCATGGCCCGAGGTCTCTTTTCAGGAGGAGCTCGGCTTGTGGCAACAGGAGTGGTTCTATATCACCGCTCCCAGGGGCAGCAGGCAGAGGCCGCCGCCCGTCTTCCGCTCGGGCCCTCCACAACAGCTGACGTCATGGGTCAACAAGGGGCGTGACTGGGGGCCGTCCAAAGACGTACCCCTGTTGCAGGACCGGATTCGAGGCCTCCAAGAAAGGGAGATCAATCTGGTCGTAGTGGTACAGGTTATGCTGATCCGACGCCTACTGCCCTGCAAACGTCGCCCCCTCATCCTGTGGGAATTTAATCCAGAGGGGCCACGAGCTCTTCAACACTTTATGGGTTTGACACCCGCGGAGATGTACAAACTGTTCTTCGGATCGCAAGAGATGCGTCCGGACTTGATTGAGGATGCTGGCCTAAGCTGCAATTGCTCGGATACTCAAGTAAGTAGCCCTGTGTCCGGACACATCGTCCATTTATTTATCGTGAGTTTGCCTTTTAACCAGCTATCCCTTGGACAGGAGTGGATAGCGCAAGCAAAACTGATACGGTGTCCAGCCCCCCTCCCTGAGACCACGCAGGATCCCGTGTTAATCAAAATGTTGGAGGTTGCACCTTCGGAGGAGGGCGAAGGGGGGCACAGGGGAACTACCACCTCTGCCAAGGAGGCTTTAAGTAAGGGAGGAATCGAGAGTCCCTCCTTCCAGGGGGAGAAGAGGACCACTTCCGAAGACCCAGAGGCCAAGGCCTCAAAGCGGGGAAAGAAATTTGTACCGGATAGTCCTGTGCCGGGAAGAGCCCCGGCCGTACAGTCTCCTCGGAGGAATCAGCCCTCCAGCGAGCCGTAAGTAAAAAAGGGGGGATTTTGTAATAGTGGACACCCCTGCTTAATTTCTAAGGGTAACCAAAGTTTTCACCTTGTAGTTCGGATCTCAGCCCATCTCAGCACAGCTCATCTTTGGGAGACCTTCGTCCGGAGATGATGGAGAACGAAACGCCTCCATCTGCCGCCCCGTCGTGCGGGGCGGACGACCCTGAGGTGTCGTCACGGAGGGTCTCCCCGAGTCCGGCGGGGCCGGAGAGTTCGGCACCCATTGGAGTACGACCGGTGGAGCTGCAGGATTTGCTCAAGAGGGCGTCTATCTCAGAAGATCACCGCCCATTAATGAGTATGGTGATTGAGAGGATCTCGTCCGCCGAAAGCGGGTTGTGTGAGGCCGTCGGAAGTTTGCTGACGGGGTTTGAGGTACGCAAAAAATGACATACCTTTTGACAGTTTTGCACATGAAGTGCGCCCTGTATAGATAGTAGCCCCTGAGACTTGGTATGCTGTCGAAAGCGACAGCGTGCCGAGGATCATAATCTCAGTTATAGATTGTCGCCTTTCCTATGCAGGTGGCGGAACGTTCGGTGGCCAGCCGGACTGATGGAGTTGCCGAGCTGAAGAGGCAACTCGACGTTGCGGATGCGGACATCTCGCTGGTCAATAAACGACTTGATGAGTCACAAGGTATGTGGTTGCTCCGCGGTCGCCTAGTAAGGGAGCTGACGCCCATTCCTTACAATTTGTATGCTTGATGCAGATGGTGCTGCTGCTGTGGAAGACCTTCGATCAGAGCTTGCTCGGGCCAAGGAGCAAGCCAGAAAAAGCGAGGCGGCTGCCTCGAAGGCAGCGGAAGAGCTAGAAGCCGAGAAGGCTGCTCACTGCCGAAGCAGGGAGGAGATGGCCGGAATGGCCGTGAAGTTAAAAGATGCTACCGACCGCTAGGAGGTTCTTGAAAGAGAACGCCGAGCGGAGCAAGAGGACCTGAAGAAGGCCGACGCTGAAGCCAAGGATGCCCATAGTGCGATGCGGGCTATGAAGGAGGAACTGCGTCAGGTCGGAGACATTGTGTCTGGAAAGACCTTTATGCTGTGTAGGAAGTTCATGGATCTGAAGTATGCTCAGCTGGGCTGATTGTGAGGTGCGGAGGATCCTTATCTGGATTTGGCGGTGAGTGCGGCGGACGCAGTCGTGCACTTCCGAAGCCAGAAGGATCACGAAATGGAAGAGCTTTTCTGGTCTTAATTCCATAGTCCGGAGCGTCCACTTCCGTTGAGTGATCGGCTGGTTGAGTGGGTTGAGCTGAATAGATTGTCCGGACTTGCCATGACGGATGTGGTCGCTCATCTGTGGCCGGAAAGGCCCAAGCCGAAGAGTTATTTTGGCTTGTTGCAGCAATTCCTTGGGGCGGTGCCGCATATCGGGGCGATGAAGCGGTCGGCATGCATAGAAGGTGCACGGATGGCTCTCGCCCGTGTTAAGACATACTGGGCGGAGATGGATGCCACCACTGTTGCATCCCGGGGTTCGGACAAAAGCCTATTCCCCACCGAGCACTATTTTGAGGAAGTCCTGCAGGGCGCTCGTTTAATAGAGTCGCAGTGCTCGAAAGATGTTATGTTTAAATGACATGTATGATTTCTGAGATCATGTTTATAGTGCAATAGCTTTTTATACTTGTGCGTTCAAGTATTGAACTATCTCCTGTGCAGCCGTATATGTATGTATAATCTGAAAGATGGCAGTCTTTGGCTTCAGCCCCCACGCACATGGTGCGGGGGTGTTTGCAAAAAGAAAAGCGCTTTTTCACACTTAATCCAACGTCTTGGTCCTTTTAAGGAGGTGATAGCGTAGCAAACTAGGCAACCGGACTATAATGCTTTATCACTTTCACTTAGCCATAGGAGCTCGAATGTGGGGCTACTATATAGCCCCTAGCGGCACCGCTCTTCTCCGAACTCGGGGCGCGTATGTGCCTGACCGGGAAGCGGTCCTTCGTCAAAGCGGAGGAATTCTAAACATTCCAATGGTCGATCGAGTGGTTGACCAGTCTCTCGCTATATCATGACAGTCAGTTTTCGGCTTTCTCTACTAAGGTGCTCGCCCGGCCGAACCGGGGCACAATCGCAGTAGTTCTCCTGGTGCCGCGTTAGCCGATGGAGCGGAACGTAAGGCAGCAAAACACAGGAGCCGGGCAAACCCAACATTTGACCAAAGACATGATTCGGAGCTGATGCATATAAGACCTAACTCGAGACGCCGAACACTCCCTGAGGTGTTCGGTCTTTATGATACCGGGCAGAACAATGCCCTAAGCCCCTAGTGTCCAGGTACAGGTGGGAACTTCTGACGCGGCCGATGCCAAAATGCCAGCCTCCTCCTCGGCTATGGTAGGAAACCGGGGGATGTGTATCAACAAGAGATAGTAAGAAAGGTTTATGCAGGGTCTTAATCTGAAAAGAATCCTTGCAACGGGTCCCTGCTCCATGTCTGCGCCTATGTCTCCGTTGTCCTGTATCCTGGATGGGTGTAGCACGTGTTTCATCTGTAAAAGAGAAGGACTTAGTTTCCAAGAAATATCGTGCAAAAGTTGTATTAAAATAAAGTATAATTTGGAAGATGAAGAAAGTTGAGCTTTATTGGCTCTCATCATTTATACGCGCGACCCCTTATAAAGGGGGTATGCGGCTGGGAAGCCCCTTGTTTATTTACGCCGGACTCGCCTAACCGTGTCCGAGGTCTGAATGACCTGTTTTTAGGGGCCTTGACCTGCAAGGTCGGATTAGTGTGTGGCTATCAAGGCAGCCTCACGTTCTCCGTGGTTGAGGAACACTCGGAGTTACTCTTTAATGAGATTATGCCGCGTGGACCGGGCATTGTAAGCGTAAGAGACGTGTAATGTGGTATTGCGTTAAAGCGGGCGAAAGCTTTGCGTCCCAGTAGTGCTTGAGGGCCACTGTCAAATGGGGCGATATGGAGAGTGAGCTTTTCGCGGCGGAGGTTGTCGGATGAACCGAACACAACCTCTAGTGGTATAGAGCCTGTATAATCGGCTTGAAGGCCTGGCGTCACTCCTTTGAAGGAAGTGCCGCTATGGCAAATTTTGGTAGGGTCTATCCCCATTCTGCGGACGGTGTCCTGGTATGGCAGGTGCCGCGCTGTGTTTTCGTGTTATCACATGAAGTGAGTTCACTGTTTTGACTTCTAGTGGGAAAGTCTTCTGTTTTCTAGCGTGCTGCTTGTGGGGCTCGTCGTCTTCGCTTTGTGCGTCGAGCCCCTTACGTTCGGCGTTAAGCCGGCCGGACTGCTTGAAGACCCAACAATCTCTGTGAGTATGGTTTGCAGGCTTCCCGGAGGTACTATGTATTTGACATAGCCTATCCAGAATTTTGTTTAGGTTGGATAGCTCATCACTATTGTCCTTGAGGGGCAGTGTTTTGTTATTCGGCCGAGAGCTTTTGAATCCGGCGTTGACCGCCGTCCTATTTGGGCCATTTTCCTCATTCCGGCGCTGATCTTTTCTGCGTCGTGATTTCCCATTTCCATCCCTGACTTTGGATGTACTCGGGTCGCTGGTGCTGCATCTAGCCAGCCAGCTGTCTTCCCCCGCGCAAAAGCGGGTCATGAGGCTTGTTAGTGCGGCCATTGTTCTTGGTTTTTCCTGGCCGAGGTGTCTGGCGAGCCATTCGTCTCGGACGTTGTGTTTAAAGGTTGCTAAGGCTTCAGCGTCCGGACAGTCGACTATTTGGTTCTTTTTAGTGAGGAACCCGTTCCTGAATTTGCGCGCTGACTCTCCGGGCTGTTGAGTTATGTGACTTAAATCGTCTGCATCCGGAGGGCGGACATAAGTCCCCTGAAAATTTGCTCGAAACGCATCCTCAAGCTCTTCCCAACTTCCAATGGTATTTTCTAGGAGGCTTTTGAGCCAATGCCGAGCTGGCCCTTTGAGCTTGAGGGGTAGGTATTTTATGGCATGGAGATCATCTCCTCTGGCCATATGTATGTGTAGGATATAATCCTCAATCCGGACTCTGGGGTCTATTGTTCCATCATATGCCTCTATGTTTACGGGTTTGAATCCCGCTAGAAATCCATGATCCAGTACCTCGTCGGTGAAACATAGTGGGTGTGCGGCGCCCCTATATTTGGGTGTGTCGTTGTCTTCAAATGCTCGACGGGTTATGTTGCTTCCTGGAGTCTTCTTTTTTAGCCCATAGATGGACCTGGCCGGGTCATCCTTTTTCCGAGGATCGTGTGCCGGCTTGTGTGCGGCGCCCCTTGCTGCTCTTGGCCTGTCATCTGGTCATCTATCCGGCCAGGCGGCTTCTTTCATTTTTGACTGCGGGGGCTCTAAGGCCTCCTCGTCAAATTCGGGCAACAGCTTGCGCTTCGGGTAGCTCTTTGTCTAGTGACTAGCGCCATATTTATCTGCGGTGTTGAGTACTTTGCTCCATCTCATTCTGAGTGCGTCCTCCGCTGTTTTGAGCTTCCGCTTTTGCTTCTTCAAACTTCTTGCAGTGGCGACGAGCCTTTTATGAAGGTTCGTACGCTCTGGTGATGTGAGATCGTCTTCGCCGGGGATGGGTTGCTTGTCCAGGTCATCATGTTCGGATGGTTGCTTGGTGGCATGTTCGTCGTCCACTGCTTCGCCCTGCTCTAGGGCCGGGTCCGTATGGGTGCTGTTTTTATCGAGGCCGGTCTTCGGGCGGCGCTTGCGTCGCCGTTTTGGTTGTTTGTTGGGGGAGTTGTCCTTCGCCACGTCCCGTTTTTCTTCGTTGTCGCTTCCTTTTGGTGTATCCACCATGTATACGTCGTGCGTTGGGGTGGCTTTCCGGTGCCGGATGGGTGCTGGTTCTTGGTCATATCCGACATCGTCGTCCATATCGTCGATGTCTTCGGAGTCATAGTCTAGCATGTCGGTTAGATCGTCGACAGTGGCTACCAAGTGGGTGGTGGGTGGGCTTTGAATTTCTTCGTCGTCCGCATCCCAACCGTCCTGGCCGCAGTCCGGCCAGGGCTCTCCTGGTAACGAGAGATACTTTAGCAAACTCAAGATGTCACCGAAAGGTGAGTGTTGAAAGATGTCCGCTGCGGTGAACTCCATGATCGGCACCCAATCGGATTCAATCGGAGGGGGCGCGGGAGGTTCGGAGTCCGGCGAGGAGTCCGGCACCTTGGAGTCACGAGCTTCATGAGGGACAAGGTCAGTGTTCGGCTCTATCGCCGTAGAGGTTGCAGCCCCCGAGGCGGTGTCTAGCCATCCGTCCTCGATCTGCGCAGCCGGCTCCGAATTGAAGATCGGAGCGGGCTCGAGTGCGGCCTCCAGGGTACTGTCCGACTGCAGAGCTAAATCATGCTCGTCGTGACAGTGCGGCACGCTCGGCTGTGGCTCGAATCCATCAAGGATCAAGTTCCCGCGGATGTCAGCCGTGAAGTTCAAACTTCGAAATCTGACCTGACGGCCAGGGGCGTAGCTTTCGATCTGCTCCAATTGGCCAAGCGAATTGGCCCGCAGTGCGAAGTCGCCGAATACGAAGATCTGTCCGGGGATAAAGGTCTCACCCTGGACCGCGTCGTAGTTGATGATCGAAGAAGCCATCGAGCCTATCGGTGACGACACAGAGGAACTCTCAATGAAAGCACCAATGTCGGTGTCAAAACCGGCGGATCTCGGGTAGGGGGTCCCGAACTGTGCGTCTAGGCGGATGGTAATAGGTGACAAGGGACACGATGTTTTACCCAGGTTTGGGCCCTCTTGATGGAGGTAAAACCCTACGTCCTGCTTGATTAATATTGATGATGTGTGTTACAAGAGTAGATCTACCACGAGATCAAGGAGGCTAAACCCTAGAAGCTAGCCTACGGTATGATTGTTGTTCGTCCTACGGACTAAAGCCATCCGGTTTATATAGACACCGGAGAGGGCTAGGGTTACACAGAGTCGGTTACAATGGTAGGAGATCTACATATCCGTATCGCCAAGCTTGCCTTCCACGCCAAGGAAAGTCCCATCCGGACACGGGACGAAGTCTTCAATCTTGTATCTTCATAGTCTCAGAGTCCGGCCGACGATGATAGTTCGGCTATTCGGACACCCCCTAGTCCGGAACTCCCTCAAATAGTATGAGGTTTTTCTCTCTAGGCGAATAGGCGCTCAAGTTTGGCTTGCGGCTCTCACTCACTTTTTGGTGGATCACTTTCTCACTCTTCTCTCCATGATGGGTGGCTTGCTTGTCGGCTATCACTTGACTAGGAGACATAGGTCATAGCACATATTCCTTCCCTTTCATCTTGAAGCTATAGTGGTTGGTACGCCCGTTGTGGAACACACCACGATCGAATTGCCATGGTCGACCAAGAAGGAGGTGGCAAACGGTCATTGGGACCACATCACACTCCAAAGTGTCCTCATATGCACCAATTTTGAAGGATACTTGGACCGTATGCTTAACTCGTATAGTGCCGGAGTCACTTTACCATTGAACCTTGTAGGGGTGCGGGTGCTTCTTCTTGACCAATTGAAGCATGGAGCATAGTTCTTCACTTGCCAAGTTGTGGCAACTACCTCCATCGATGATGACCTTGACGGATCGTCCATTGATGCCGGCCTTTGTGTGGAAGATGTGGCATCGTTGGTCTTCTTCTTGTTGATGTTGAAGAGTTAAGACTTTGGAGACAACGAGAGCGGGGCTCGTATCTTCATCACAAAAGACTTGATCATCTTCATCCTCGTTCACGCGCCGGTGCATGGCCACTTGCTCAAGAGCTTCCGTTTCATCTTCACTCATTGAGTCGTAGGTGCCATCGTCGTTGATGATCATGGTGCGCTTGTTTGTGCATTCATAGGACTTGTGGCCTCGGCCGCCGCAAGTGAAACACTTGAAGGAGCTTGTCTTGACGGTCTCATCGGTTGGGGTAGATGACGAAGCGCGCAGCTTGAAGTTGCTTGTAGTAGGAGGAAGACGACTTGAACTTGCCGAAGTTTTCTTGTAACTTGACTTGTCGTCGTTGCTTGGAGAAGGCTTGGTTGATGTCGAAGTTGGAGTAGTTGTTGAAGCTTGGTTATTGGAGAAGCCGTAGGTCTTGGATGAGTACTTGGCGTACTTGAAGTCATCGTGCACTTGACGTTCCGCCTTTGTAGCTTGATGCACGAGCTCAATGAGGTTGGAGTATGGTTGGAAGTTGGCGATCTTCTTGAAGGGATGATTGAGTCCATTCAAGAATCGTGCCATTGTTTGCTCATCATCCTTCATGACATTGGCTCGAATCATGGCAATCTCCATTTCCTTGTAGTATTCTTCAACACTCTTTGTTCCTTGCTTGAGGAGTTGTATCTTCTTGAAGAGATCGTGGTTGTAGTAGGTTGGCACAAAACGTGCTCGCATGACATCCTTCATTTGAGCCCAAGTGGTGATTGGAGGTTCACCTCTTGCTTGTCGGCGCTCAAGGACTTGTTCCCACCATATGAGCACATAATCTTGGAACTCTAGTGATGCCATTGCGATCTTCTTCTCTTCATCATAGTTGTGCAAGCGAAAGATTTTGTCGACCTTCAATGCCCATGAGAGGTATTCTTCGGGATCATTGCTTCCACTGAACTTGGGCATTGTGAATTTGAGCTTGCCATAGCGTTGCTCTTCATTGTGTTGTTGGCGATGGTGATGATGACACCCTTGACGTGGTGGGTACTCATCCTCATGTTTCTCTTGGCGTGGAGGAAGTCCATGATCAACTTGCTCTTGTTGAACTTGAGGTTGAGGTGGAGCTTGACGAGCTTGTGAAGGAGCTTGTGTAGCTTGACGTTGGACACACGGATGGTAGTTCCTCTCTTGGATTTCTTCTCGAAGGGCTTCCTCTTGATTGCGCCGTTCGCGATTGCGGTTGGCGATAGCTCGACTTGATGCTCGAAGGGCACGTTCCGCCTCAAGAGCTTGTGCTTCTCGTTGTTGTTGTTGAATACATTGAGCCTCGGTGTCTTGTTGCTCTTGGTGTAGAAGCGCTCGTTCTTATTCTTCTTGGCGACGAAGACGTTGTCGTTCTTGAGCTTGAGCAAACACGACTTGGTTTGATTGAGGACGAGGGACTTGCCCATCGACTTGCTCTTGTGAATTCTTGACGTGTAGCGGGTTGCGAGATGCATGACGGTCTTGCCGCGCGGCTCGTCGAAGAGTGTTTGATGACGGTGTACTTGAGCCGGAGAAGGAGTCGTCGGAGTGTCGACTTGAGTGGCTCCGTCTTGAGTATGACGATGTAGATGGAGTCCGGTTGACCAACAAGGTGCGGATCTCGTCCATTCTTGCATCGTTTTCTTGCTTGTGCGCGTCGAGCTTGTTGTCGAAGTAGTCTCTTGTATGTTGCTCGGAGAGTTGCAAGTCGGTGGCGAGGTTGTCGATGCGGTCGTTCGTTGCTTGTTGCTCTTGATACAACGCTCGTTGTGCACCAAAGAGGTGGCTCTTGGTGACGTATGATGACACGTCGTCGTCTTGCTTGATGAAGAGTGGGTTGGTAGAAGTACTTGGCCTATCCATCATTTCAAGCAAAATGTGAGTGGTAGAAGGAGAATAACTAATACCAATGTACCTTTGACCGATGTTGAAGATGAATCAAGTTCACTCAAATACGGACAATGAAATAGCACTACTGGTACCAATTCTTGTCGGTTCTCACACCTACATAAGTAAAAGCTTATAGTGGAGCTTGGTTAGGATGGTGGCACAAAATTTGATGCAATTGAAAGCGAGATTCAATAATGTTGGAAAATATTCACAAATTTGCAAATGCAACAAGTAGACCAAGCAAGTATGGGTACACGGAAACACACACGGAAATAGATAAATGGGATTGTGCAAACCAAAAGTGAGCCAAAATGTGGAAACCACGAAAATGCTCTTGTTGCACAATACTAGAGAGACGCTAGCACGATTGCACAAAAGGCGGATACGGAGCTTGTGCACAACCTACTAGGCAAAAATGCAACGATCTCTATCCCAAGTATGCTATATGTATGGTATTTCGGTGCGATGATCCAAGATGATCTTATATGATAATCTTAATGTAGTATGATGCTATGGTTCTTGCTTATAAGCTCTTTGCTTATCTTTCCTCTTTGCTTAAAAGCTTGGGTGGCTCTTTCTCTTTTTGAGCTCTTTTCTTATGCAAACCTCGCGAACCAAGATAGCAATTGCGTATGCTATGATAACTTTGTGACACACAAGTGGATCCCAAGATATGCACCACAGTGATATGGTATGTATGCTATGGAGTATGATCACGAATGTGCACAAGTCACGTTGCCGGCAATACTCAATGGCTAGTCTCGATGGGTAAGCTATGCAAAAGTAAGGCCATGTGGGGTATCAATGCAATTGCAAGTTATGACAAAGATGTCGTCGAAGTTACCGCCCTTGGCGATGTTGAGTAGTCGATGGAGGTGAGCGGTGGTGATGATGACATCGAATCGTACCTATATAGCCGAAACACAATAGGACACGGGGACCACAACTCTAAATCTCAAAGACCAAGACGCATCAAAATCGACATAGGAGGTAGCGGTGAGCGGTGGTGGTGTTTGTGGAAAGTGTTGTGGGTATGCGGAAGAAGGCGTGGGCACCGTGGCAAAATTGGGCGAAGGTAAGGGGAAATGGGCGCGGGGGTGGAGTTGCTGTTTCCAGGGGCCGGATGTCCGGGCCAGCCGCCGGATGTCCGGGGCGTCGGATGTCCGGCGGACACGGGTCGGATGTCCGAGCTCTGGATCGGGGACGAACACGATGAACTCCACGGGGAAAATTGCAACTCCGTGGCAAAATTCGGACGAATTGGTGGATGGAAAAGGGTGGGGAGGGTGGGGAAGGCTAGATCCACACATAGCAACACAAATCCATGGACCAAATCCAACAAAATTTCATCACACCAACAAATCAAAAAAAATTTGGGGCTATTTTTGGTGGGGATTTTCGGATTTAGGACAAAAACAACAAAATCAAGCTAGAAAACACGGGGTAGGGGCTCCAAAAACGTGATCAACGTGGCTCATGATACCAAGATGATGTAGGGTGGAACCCTAGGTGAAGATCTTTCATGTTTGGAGTGGATCCTACGGGGAATCACGAAGAACACACGGAAGCACAAAGGGAAAACACGGGGAAAACGAGAGAGAATCACTAAACCAACAAGGGATCGATCACACAAGTGCTAGATCACCGAACACAAAGAGGTACACGAGATCCAAAATCAACAAAGGTAAGGATACCAAGGAACCGTTCTTCTCCACGAGGAGGCCTTGATGTTTTTCCCTAGGAAGGGGTCTTGAATCCGCTTGGGGGATCTTCTCCGAAGAGGTCGTGAACTCCGAGGAGAAGTATCCAAGTGGATGAGCAAAGGCTCTCACACAAACATGAGCTAATCCAATGCTAACCCTAGAGAGAGGAAGGGGAAGGAGTATATATAGTCTAGGGGGGCGAAGAGGTACATGGGCTTCGGCCCTTTACTGTGCGCAGACAGGCGGAGCCGGATGTTCGGGCGTCGGGCCGGATGTCCGGGGCTTCCGGAGGGGTCGAATGTCCGGGCCAAGTCGCCGGATGTCCAGGCTAGAGGCTTGAGCTTCTGTAGTTCCTGGCGCATGGCGCCGGATTTCTGGGGTTTTGGCCAGATTTCCGGGCTGGGGCCGGATGTCCGGGCGGGACGCCGGATGTCCGGGCCCTATAGACTTGGCTGGCTTGGCTGTTGCTGATGGAGACGCTCCAGGGGCCGAATGTCCGGGGCCTGGGCCGCATGTCCGGGGCCTGGAAGGTGAGCTTGTCCGTTTCAGCTGGTTCTCTTCATCCGTGTAGTTGGCGGCTTGTCCGTCTTCACGTGCATCCTCGGGAGGTTCTTCTTGACACCTAATCATGCATAGTATATCAGACTTAGGTAGTAGCCATGTCTCGAGAGGATCATATGAGATATCATTTAGGAGAGAAGTCACCTCGGTCTAGAGAGCTCTAGCACGTGCTCTAGTCATGGGTCCTCTTGAGGCTTGGTGAGGCGATGGTAGGTCCATGGGGATGACCGAAGGATGCTCCGCATCACAAAGCATTCCTACGGTATCCGGGAGTTGCACAATCTCATGGTCCAAGGAAATGATACTTGACATTAGAAAAGCTTTAGCAGACGAACTATACGATCTTGTGCTAGGCTTAGGATTGGGTCTTGTCCATCACATCATTCTCCTAATGATGTGTCCCGTTATCAATGACATCCAATGTCCATGGTCAGGAAACCGTAACCATCTATTGATCAACGAGCTAGTCAACTAGAGGCTTACTAGGGACATGGTGTTGTCTATGTATCCACACATGTATCTGAGTTTCCTATCAATACAATTCTAGCATGGATAATAAACAATTATCATGAACAAGGAAATATAATAATAACCAATTTATTATTGCCTCTAGGGCATATTTCCAACACAGCATACACTACTACAGGATACTGCTAATGTGACACTACAATTAGAGACCCTTTGACAAAATTGTGGGTGATTCATTAATCACAAATGACGGTGTAAGAAAACCATAAAAATGATACGAACTGTTTGTGATGGCGGAGACATCAAACAAGATTCAGATTATAGTTGCATGTGCACATGTGGCATATAGTTGATCCATACGAACTGTTTACGATGAGCAAAATAATAGAAATAGTCCGGTAGATGAAGGTGTGTGTGCGATATACGACATACAGTTCACTCAGATGAATTGTTTGTGATTAGGCAACACAACAGAAACGGTCAGACAGATCAAGGTGTGTGCGATATACGGCATATAGTTCACTCGGATGAACTGTTTGCGATGAGCCAAGACAACAGAAACGGTTCAACTTAACAAGATGTGTGTGATACACGACAAACAAGTCTGTAATCATAAATTTGTGCGAAGACCGATAATAACACAGACGATTGGTGCTAAGCCATGTGTGTTGTGGCAAACACTTGCTAGTATACAATTGTCAGCGATTGATGAAATCATCACCGACAAGTTCCCTACTTTACTCTGTGTGTGATGTGATTTGCTCTATCTACAAAAGAACAACATATGTATATAACAAAAATAAACATCCAATTACATAAGTGACTATACAAAACATTCACACACACCTCAATAAATAATTACATGCATTCTAAACTAGGAGAACTGATCATCTAATCATCTAGTTCTTATGACGTTGTTGCCACTGATCTGTGGCTCGATCCCTCATCTGAGGCAGGACAAAGGCACTTCATCATGTCAATGATCCGCCAATACATCTTGTTGCTTGTGTATGCGTCCTTGGCCATGTCCTTGACATGTTCTTCATCCAGTCTTTGCTCCTAGGCACTATGCGAGGTGATCTTGTCCTTCTTGCTCTCATCCATCATCTTCAGGGAGTAGGGGTCGATGATGGCCGAGGCGAGGTCAAGTAGGGAGTCCTGATTGTTCTTGGTGCTTCCCCGGACCATGTAGTGGTCACGGATGTTGACAAGATTCCACAGGCCAAGCCCAAAATCTTGAGCGCTTTTAGATCGTTGTTGGCGTCCACCGTAGTGAAACTGTAGTCAAGGCTGTTGATAAACCTTGCGAAACGCTCCCAAGGCCTTGTGGCTAGGTGGTAGTGGTAGACGAGGACGTCATGGCTCACGCACAACTGGACGATGACAACCTTCTGATCATACCGACACTAATGCCAATGAACACAATGTCGAAGCTGACCACTTGGTAGTTTTCCTCAGCAAGCAACTGCTCCATAGTGTGGATGGAGCTCTCCACTGAGACCGGATCATTCGCGTACACCACCGAGAGGTCTTTCACCCTCATGTGGGTGTCCACAATGTGAGGCATGGTGAACTACCGCTAGTTGTCATTGTCAGCCACTAGGAGCGCCATTGGAGCTGCTAAATATCCTCTCTGCATGTGTCATCATGGGTGTGCTTATTGTGTCGTGGGGCGCGAGAGATTAAGGTAAATGGCCACAGGAATAAATGGCGCTGGGCGGCCTGGATTCTTGGCACGTCCGCATGGCATTTTCTCAAGCGGGTAACTACATTGTGCCGCCGCGGGCGCAACTGCATGCATAATGGCTGCACGAACGTACGTGATCGTGCGCCGGCCCCAAATGCAGGAAGCACGCGCGGAGGGACGCGAGCAGAGCGCGCACGGCGGGTCACGAGTAGAGCGTGCCACGGCCGCCTCAACCGCGAGCAACCAGACGCATAGAGAAGTTGAACACACACGGAGTGGTCGTCTACAAGTCGGCCGACAGTTGTGAGCCGGTGTCATGATGTGAAACTACGTCGCATTCCACATCACACGATGGCCGAACAATCGTTCGCAACGCTGCGTAGAGAGCGGCCATGTACTAGGTAATTAAATCACAAACATTTTTTTATTAACTGTGTGTGTACGTGTCATTTTGTCCTCCTCTCGCATGTCTTGTCGCCGCAGAAGGCCTCGAGCATAAGCTTGAGCACCGCACAGGTGTTCTTTTGGCCAAATGGTGGCTTGAAGAGGCGCCAATGAATCATCAGTGAGCCTGTTCCCGTGAAACCGCATAGGTTCCTGCGCACAGCCGCGCAAGTTTCCCCCAAAACCCCAATGTTTACCAGCTTTGCTATATAAATCCTCATGGCCAGCGAGTCATGCATCATATTTCCCCTCCTTCCCCATAGCTTATCTCGTCTGATTCTCCCACAATCGCCAATGGCATCGGTCCGTCGTCATCGCTCAGCCACTCCACCGTCATTAGAGGACAACTCCAACTGGGAGGCTACACCGTCACGGCGGCACAGTCTCTCGTGTCATGCACTGTGCGTGGCATTGCAGTTGGGTGTGCGCACAACACATACCACACGCTCTGCCACTGCTGCCCGTCGGCAGCTGTTGCTGGCTGCCATTGCCGCCACCCAGCCGTCTACCATCATGGCCGCCACACGACCGTCAAAAGCCAGGACCATCGCCCGCTCCGCCACCGCAACCCGAAGGCTGGAGGTGGCCGTTGTGTCTGCCAACCCACTGTCGGCCGCCATGGCCATCACCCGCTCTGCCACCACGGCCCGAAGGAGGGAGGTGGCCATCATGGCTGCCACCGCACCATCGGCCGCTTTGGCCGCCGCCCACCATTGATCGTCGGGGTTATCACGCACTCGGCCACCATCGCTCGAAGGAGGTGGAGGTGGAGGTGGAGCCCCGCATGTGCGTCAATGACCTTGCGCGCTACATCGAGTTCCTACAGGAGGAGGAGGAGCGCCTGGTCGAGCATGCAAAGAGTCTTACTGCTGCCTTGGCCGCAGCACACGCCGCCGCAGAGGTGCGGGATGTGGAGATCTACGAGGAGTCCTGCCACTTCAAGGGGGATCATCTGGAGCGGCACAGGGCGTTCAAGGTTGGTGTCGCTAAAGGTGCAACAGTGGCAGGCACCAGATTTCAATTCTTCAGCTCGTCGGTAGGCTCCTCCTCCTCTGTGTCTTACTAAGCGCAGTAAGCAGAGGAGAGCCAACTGGAAGTAGTACAAATCCCCTCAGTAGTAGTAGTATTTAGGGGCTATTTTGTTCAGTTTACTTGACTATAGATATGGTTGAATTGTACTACGTACTTAAAATTAGCTGTCGACTTGAACTATTTGTCTAAATAAAGACTGACTGTTTAATCTATGAATGAAATCTATGCTTACTGAATTTCAGTTGCAAAATTAGATAGTGCTCATGATTTTTAGCTGCAAATTTTGACAAATGGCAATCTCACAAGGTTAAAAAATGGCAATGTTACTAGATCAACAAATGGCAATGTTTCTAGTTTGACAAATGGCAATATACCCAATATTACAGATGCAAATCTTACCAAATTTTGTTTATGTGGTTGCACACGGGTCATCATAAAAATCATTTGCGATGAAGGAAGGTACAAATCATGCGCGCCAGATTTTCTCTTGGCTAGTGGCGAAGGAACCATAGCTCTCGCTTTGCATACGGTCTTCAATTTGAGCTGGTTGCGATGAACAGATGCACAAATCATGCACGACAAATTTTCCCTTGGCTTACTGGGGAAGGACCATAGCTGTCGCTTTGTATACGGGTGTTCTATCTAAAATGTTGCGATGAAGAGATGCACAAATCCTGCGTTGCAAATTTTCCCTTGGCTTGCTGGGGAAGGACCATAGCTATTGTTTTGCATGCAGGTGTTTTATCTAAAATGTTTGCGATGAGTGTTTTAAACTTAAAAAAGATAAATATTTTTCCTTTGATAAGTCTGTACATTTAGAGAGAAAAACGCAAGTTTGTTAAAACCATAGGTTTCATTCAGTCACACTCATATGATCGAGATACAATATTAAACCCAAAAAACTAATTGCGGCGGCGACAGAGGTTGTCATTGTCACTGTCGTCCTCTGGGACGCGGTTGTCGTCCTCCAGGACCCCGTTGTTCATGTCTTCAAGCCAGCTCAGAATGTTCTTGACTTGGAAATCAAAGATCCTGTCGTCTTGCGATTGACGGGCAGGGCGCGGGAGGATGGCGACTCGCGACACTGCAAGGTAGCAGTCGATGGCGGCGTCCCATGATGCTGAGGGGCACGCTCACACAGGCACGGGCACGACGAGTGCAGAAAAATGCACGGGGTCTGGCACCGTAGTGGTGCAAGGGTGTGTAGCGGCACAGGCGGGGCATTGGCGCTGGCATGTACATGAGCTCGCGTGGGTCCGGTGTGACCTCACTGACGCGCGCGGCTTCCAGCGCCGCGATGGTGCTTGATGACCAGCCCGTCAATGCCATGGGGATGGTCGCTGGCATGTGACATGGTATAGGCTATGTGATGATATTGGATCATGGAACTACAACCGATTGAAATTGGAATTTCATCCGAAGTTTTATCCTATGCATCTGGTTCATCGTGATCGTAATTATTTATATAATTTTTGGCCTCATGAGGAGAAAGTATATCTCAAGCTTGGGGGAGGCTTAAGTCAATGTTATATTCATGCCCCAACCATGAGCTCTCAAGAGAAATTATTATTCAAAATTTCTACGCTTGGCTTTCTCATAATGATCGCTCCATGCTCGATACTTCTTGTAGTGGTTCTTTTATGATGAATACTATTGAATTAAAATGGGATTTATTGGAAAGAATTAAACGCAACTCTGAAGATTGGGAACTCGATGAAGGTAAGGAGTCAGGTATAATCCCTAAGTTTGATTGTGTTAAATCTTTAATGGATACCGATGCTTTTCATGATTTTAGCACTAAATATGGACTTGACTCTGAGATAGTAGCTTGTTTCTGTGAATCATTTGCTACTCATGTTGATCTCCCTAAGGAGAAGTGGTTTAAATATCATCCTCCCGTTGAAGTGAAAGTAGTAGAACCGATTAAAGTTGAACAAGAAACTATTACTTATATGTTGGTCCTATTGTTCCTCCTGCTTATATTGACAAACCACATTTCCTTGTTAGAGTAAGGGATCATGCTAAAGCTTCAACTTCGTAAGAGTAATACTAGAACACCTACACCCCCTGAGAAAATTAAAGTTGAACCTAGTATTCTATGGTTAAAGATCTCTTAGTCGATAATATGATGGGCATGTTATTTATTTTTGTGATGAAGCTGCTAGAATTGGTAGACCCGATACTAAAGGTAAACATAGACCTGTTGTTGGCATGCCTGTTGTTTCTATTAAAATAGGAGATAATTGTTATCATAGATTATGTGATATGGGTGCTAGTGTGCGTGCAATACCTCATTCCTTATACAAAGAAATTATGCATGATATTGCACCTGCTGAGTCAGAAGGTATTGATGTTACTATTAAACTTTCCAATAGAGATACTATTTCACCAGTTGGGATTGTTAGAGTTGTTGAAGTCTTGTGTGGGAAAATTAAATATCCTACTGATTTTCTTGTTCTTGGTTCCCCACAAGATGACTTTTGTCCCATTATATTTAGTAGACCCTTCTTGAATACTGTTAATGCTAAGATAGACTGCAAAAGGATATTGATATTGTTGGTTTAGGGGATATGTCTCATGATTTAAATTTCTCCAAATTCCGTAGACAACCCCATGATAAAGAATTGCCTAGTAAGGATGGAATTATTGGTCTTGCTTCTATTTCCGTACCTCCTAATGATCCTTTAGAACAATATTTTCTAGACCATGAATATGATATGTTTATGAATGAAAGAAGGGAAATAGATGAAGTATTCTTTAATCAGGGACCTATTTTGAAACATAACTTGCCTGTTGAAATTCTCAGAGATCCTCCTCCACCCAAGGGTGATCCCGTGTTTGAGCTAAAACAATTACCTGATACTCTTAACTATGCTTATCTCGATGAAAAGAAGATATATCCTGTTATTATTAGTTCTAACCTTTCAGAGCATGAAGAAGAGAAATTATTGAAAACTCTGAAGAAGCACCATGCTGCTATTGGATATACTCTTGATGATCGGCATTAGTCCCACTCTATGCCAGCACAAAATAAAATTGGAGAAAGTTGGAGAAAGACGGTTAAATCCTAAGATGAAATAAGTGGTAAGAAATGAAATACTAAAGCTTCTAGAGGCAGGTATAATTTATCCTATTGCTGATAGCCAGTGGGTAAGCCCCGTTCATTGTGTCCCTAAGAAGGGAGGTATTACTGTTGTTCCTAATGATAAGAATGAATTGATCCCACAAAGAATTGTTACAGATTATAGAATGGTAATTGACTTCCGCAAATTAAATAAAGCTACTAGAAAAGATCATTACCCTTTACCATTGATCAAATGCTAGAAAGACTATCCAAACACACACATTTTTGCTTTCTAGATGGTTATTCTGGTTTCTCTCAAATACCTGTGTCAAAAGAGGATCATGGAAAGACCACTTTGACTTGTCCTTTCAGTACTTTTGCCTATAGACGTATGCCTTTTGGTTTATGCAATGCACCTGCTACCTTTCAAAGACGTATGAATGCTATATTCTCTAAATTTTGTGAAAATATTGTTGAGGTTTTCATGGATGATTTCTCCGTTTATGGAACTTATTTTGATGATTGCTTAAGCAACCTTGATAGAGTTTTGTAGAGATGTGAAGAAACTAATCTTGTCTTGAATTGGGAGAACTGCCACTTTATGGTTAATAAAGGTATTGTCTTGGGGCATAAAGTTTCTGAAAGAGGTATTGAAGTGATAAAGCTAAAGTATATGCTATTGAAAAGATGTCGTGTCCTAAAGATATCAAAGGTATAATAAGTTTCCTTGGTCATGCTAGTTTCTATAGGAGGTTTATTAAAGACTTCTCTAAAATTTCTAGGCTTCTCACTAATCTCTTGCAAAAGGATGTTCCTTTTGTTTTTGATGATGATTGTGTAGAAGCATTTGAAATACTTAAGAAAGCCTTGATTTCTGCACCTATTGTTCAGCCACCTGATTTGAATTTACCCTTTGAAATCATGTGTGATGCTAGTGATTATGTTGTTGGTGCTGTTCTAGGACAAAGAGTTGATAAGAAATTAAATGTTATCCAATATGCTAGTAAAACTCTAGACAGTGCCCAGAGAAAATATGCTACTACTGAAAAGGAATTTTTAGCAGTTGTATTTGCTTGTGATAAGTTCAGACCTTATATTGTTGATTCCAAAGTAACTATTCACATTGATCATGCTACTATTAAATATCTTACATAAAAGAAAGATGCTAAACCTAGACTTATTAGATGGGTTTTCTTGCTACAAGAATTTGATTTGCATATTATTGATAGAAAAGGAGTGAGAACCCCATTGCAGACAACTTGTCTAGGTTAGAGAATGATCTTGATGACTCACTACCTATTGATGATAGCTTTCCTGATGACCAATTAGCTGTCATAAATGCTTCTCATACTGCTCCATGGTATGCTGATTATGCTAATTACATTGTTGCTAAATTTATACAACCTAGTTTCACATACCAGCAAAAGAAAAAGTTTTTCCTATGATTTAAGACATTACTTTTGGGATGATACACACCTTTATAAAGAAGGAGTAGATGGTGTTATTAGACATTGTGTACCTGAGCATGAACAGGAACAGATCCTACGCAAGTGTCACTCCGAGGCTTACGGAGGACACCACGCTGGAGATAGAACTGCACATAAGGTATTGCAATTCGGTTTTTATTGAACTACTCTCTTCAAAGATGCTCATAAGTTTGTCTTCTCTTGTGATGAATGCCAGAGAATTGGTAATATTAGTAGACGTCAGGAAATGCCCATGAACTATTCACTTGTTATTGAACCATTTGATGTTTTGGGCTTTGACTATATGGGACATTTTCCTTCCTCCAATGGGTATACACATATTTTAGTTGCTATTGATTATGTTACTAAGTGGGTAGAAGCTATTCCAACTAGTAGTGCTGATCATAACACTTCTATTAAGATGCTTAAAGAAGTTATTTTTCCAAGGTTTGGAGTCCCTAGATATTTAACGACTGATGGTGGTTCACATTTTATTCGTGGTGCTTTTCGTAAAATGCTTGCTAAGTATGATGTTAATCATAGAATTGCATCTACATATCATCCTCAGTCTAGTGGTCAAGTAGAATTGAGTAATAGAGAGATTAAATTGATTTTTGCAAAAGATTGTTAATAGATCTAGAAAGAATTGGTCCAAGAAACTTGATCATGCATTATGGGCCTATAGAACTGCTTATAAAAATCCGATGGGTATGTATCCGTGTAAAATAGTTTTTGGAACGGCATGTCACTTACCTCTCGAACTAGAACATAAGGCATATTAGGCTATTAAAGAGCTCAATTATGATTTCAAACTTACCGGTGAGAAGAGTTTATTTGACATTAGTTCGCTTGATGAATGGAGAACCCAAGCCTATGAGAATGCCATGTTGTTTAAATAAAAAGTTAAAAGATGGCATGGCAAAAGGATACAAAAGCGTGAGTTTAATGTAGGTGATTATGTTTTGCTATACAACTCTCGTTTAAGATTTTTTGCAGGGAAACTTCTCTCTAAATGGGAAGGTCCATACGTTATCGAGGAGGTCTATTGTTCCGGTGCCATAAAAATCAACAACGTCGAAGGCACAAATCCGAAGGTGGTAAACGGTCAAAGAATCAAACGTTATATCTCAGGTAATCCCATAAATGTTGAAACCAATGTTATTAACACCGTAACACCGGAGGAGTATATAAGGGACACCTTCTAGAATGTTTCAGACTCCCAAAAGGAATAGGTATGTGGTACGGTAGGCAAACCGACTCCAAAATTGTTCAAATAGAAATTTCCCTCCGTTTTGGAATATTTTTTTGAAAATTAAAAGCTGTCCGAAAGAGACACGAGGTAGCCATGAGGGTGGAGGGCGCGCCCCCTGCCTCATGGCCACCTCGTGTGCCCTCTGGAGTCCGTTTTCTTGGACAATACTTCTTTTGGTCGATAAAAAATCATTATATAATCTCCTGAAGGTTTTGACCACCGTACCACGACAAAATCCTCTGTTTTTGTTTTGAGCTATTTCTACAGCAGATTTAGAGAAAGATGTCCTCTCAAGAATCAGTCGGGGAGAGTTGGGTATCTCATCCGACACCAGGGCCAAGGGCAAACAGCGAAGATGACCACTTTTGGCTGTCAACGGAGGAAGAGATGGAGGCCGACTGGAAAAGGGTGGATGCTGATACGTATCCAATGTATCTATATTTTTTTATGTATTCATGCCATGTTTATAATATTTTTACATGATTTTGGTCGAACACGGACTGATGCTATTTTCAGCAGAACTACCATGGTGTTGTTTTTGTGCAGAAATAAAAGTTCTCGGAATGCGCTGAAAATCAACGGAGAATATTTTTAGAAAATAAAAAGATACTGGAACGAAAAGTTACCGGAGGGGAGTCCTGAGGGCACCAGGAGGGTGGAGCCCCCCCCCCCTAGGGCGTGCCCCCTGCCTCGTGGACTCCCTATGGGGCCCCCTGATGTGAAACCGACACCAACCCCACCAATAAATCCCCAGACATCTAGAACAGAGCCTAGATCGGGAGTTCCGCCGCCGCAAGCCTCTATAGCTACCAAAAACCAATTGGGACCCTGTTCGGGTACCCTGCCGCATGGGGGAATCATCACCGGTGGCCATCTTCATCATCCCGGCGCTCTCCATGACAAGAAGGGAGTAGTTCACCCTCGGGGCTGAGGGTATGTACCAGTAGCTATGTGTTTGATCTCTCTCTCTCGTGTTCTTGATTTGGCACGATCTTGATGTACCGTGAGCTTTGCTATTATAGTTGGATCTTATGATGTTTCTCCCCCTCTACTTTCTTGTAATGGATTGAGTTTTCCCTTTGAAGTTACCTTATCAGATTGAGTCTTTAAGGATTTGATAACACTTGATGTATGTCTTGCATGTGCTTATCTGTGGTGACAATGGGATATTCATGTGATCTACTTGATGTATGTTTTGGTGATCAACTTGCAGGTTCCATGACCTTGGAACATATGCATAGGGGTCGGTACACGTTTTCGTCTTGACTCTCCGGTAGAAACTGTGGGGCACTCTTTGAAGTTCTTTGTCTTGGTTTGAATAGATGAATCTGAGATTGTGTGATGCATATCGTATAATCATAACCATGGATACTTGAGGTGAGATTGTAGTATCTAGGTGACATTAGGGTTTTGGTTGTTGTGTGTCTTAAGGTGTTATTTTGCTACGAACTCTAGGGCTACTTGTGACATTTATAGGAATAGCCCAATGGATTGATCGGAAAGAATAACTTTGAGGTGGTTTCATACCCTACAATAATCTCTTCGTTTGTTCTCTGCTATTAGTGACTTTGGAGTGACTCTTTGTTGCACATTGAGGGATTGTTATATGATCTAATTATGTTATCATTGTTGAGAGAACTTGCACTAGTGAAAGTATGAACCCTAGGCCTTGTTACGAAGCATTGCAATACCGTTTTCGCTCACTTTTACCACTTGATACCTTGCTGTTTTTATATTTTCAGATTATAAAAACCTATATCTACCATCCATATTGCACTTGTATCACCATCTCTTCGCCGAACTAGTGCACCTATACAATTTACCATTGTATTGGGTGTGTTGGGGACACAAGAGACTCTTTGTTATTTGGTTGCAGGGTTGTTTGAGAGAGACTATCTTCATCCTATGCCTCCCACAGATTGATAAACCTTAGGTCATCCACTTGAGGGAAATTTGCTACTATCCCACAAACCACTGCAATTGGAGGCCCAACAATGTCTACAAGAAGAAGGTTGTGTAGTAGACATCATATGCCATGGAGGAGGATCAAGAAGTTACTTCTCATCTTCAAGCCAGATTCATGCTGAAGGAACTTCAGAGCTCAGCAATTCCCAATTCGGTCATCCCTCCTAATGCTAGATTTCTTTCTTATGAAAATATGCAAAAGAGTGTTGCCTTTTCTCCCGTAGCTATGAAACATCCATGGGTGAATGGAGCTTTAATCATCATGGGTAAACTCCATAAGGAAATAATGGATCTTAAGCAGCAAGTTAATAAGCTCGAGGAAGAGAATCATATCCTAAGGGGCATCATCGCCAAGAATATCACATCACCACCTCCGAAGAAAGAGACATAAATACATGGGTATGGGCACTCCCCTTGGCAATTGCCAAGCTTGGGGGAGGTGCCCCGGTATCGTATCACCATCACACTTCTATCATTATCATTTTTCCTAGTTCGATCCTTTTGGTTATATCTTGATCTAGTAGAATGAAGTTTTACTATGATCTAGCTTTTAGTTTTGTTTTAATCCCTATCTATGTGATCGAGTCCATGAGTTATATATAATAAAGAGTAGTTTTGAGTTAAGGGCTTTGCTATCTTGTTATGATCTTATGGGAATTCAAGAAAGAATAAAAAGAAATAAAAAGATCATATTGATCTTATGGAGAGTAATGATTTCACATATAAAGAGTATGATGAATAAAAGTTATTGAGAGTTGACAAACACAATTTTGGTCATCTTTGCAATTAATAGGAAGTAATAAAGAAAGAGAGGTTTTCACATATAAATATACTGTCTTGGACATCTTTTATAATTGTGAGCACTCATTAAAATATGACATGCTAAAAAGTTGATGTTGGACAAGCAATACAACGTAATAGGGTTATGTTTTCTTATATCCTAATAAGTTATATTGTCATGGATCATCCAACATGTTGAGCTTGCCTTTCCCCTCATGCTAGCCAAATTCTTTGCACCAAGTAGAGATACTACTTGTGCTTCCAAACATCCCTAAACCCAGTTTTGCCATGAGAGTCCACCATACCTACCTATGGATTGAGTAAGATCCCTCCAGTAAGTTGTCATCGGTGCAAGCAATAAAAATTCCTCTCTAAATATGTATGATCTATTAATGTGAAGAAAATAAGCTTTATACGAGCTTGTGATATGGAAGAAATAAAAGCGACAGACTACATAATAAAGGTCCCTATCACAAGTGGCAATATAAAGTGACGTTCTTTTGCATTAAGATTTTGTGCATCCAACCATAAAAGCACATGACAACCTCTGCTTCCCTCTGCGAAGGGCCTATCTTTTATTTTTACCTTCTACCCTTATATAAGAGTCATGGTGATCTTCACCTTTCCTTTTTACATTTTATCCTTTGGCAAGCATTATGTGTCGGAATATATATATATATATATATATATATATATATATGTATATGTATATATATATATATCCACTTGGATGTAGGCTTTCATAAAGTATTATTGTTGACATTACCCTTGAGGTAAAAGGTTGGGAGGCGAAATTATAAGCCCCTGTCTTTTTGTGTCTGATTGAAACTTTGTACCCATAAGTATCGCATGAGTGTTAGCAATTGTGAAAGACTAAATGATAGTTGAGTATGTAGACTTGCTGAAAAGCTCTTATATTGACTCTTTCTGATGTTATGATAAATTGCAATTACTTCAGTGACTGAGATCATAGTTTGTTAGTTTTCAATGAAGTTTTTGATTCATGCTTTACCTTGTGAATGGATTGTTACTTTAGAATAAGAAATCATATGACAATATATGTTGCTGTTCTAAAGATGATCATGATGCCCTCAAGTCTATATATTATTTTATCGACACCTCTATCTCTAAACATGTGGACATATTTTTCGATATCGGCTTTCGCTTGAGGACAAGCGAGGTCTAAGCTTGGGGGAGTTGATACGTCCTTTTTGCTTCTTGCTTTTATATCAATGTTTATTGCATTATGGGCTATTATTACACATTATACCACAATACTTATGCCTTATCTATCTTATTTTATAAGGTTTACATGAAGAGGGAGAATGCCGGCAGTTGGAATTCTGGACTCAAAAAGGAGGAAATATTAGAGACCTATTCTGCACAACTCCAAAAGTCCTCAAACTTCTCTGAGAACAGTTTTGGAATATATTAAAAATATTGGGAGAAGAAAGCACTAGAGGGGGCCCACCAGTCAGCCACGAGGGTGGAGGGCGCGCCCTACCCCCCTGCCTCGTGGGCCCCCTGGCAGGCCTCTGACTCCCACCTTCTGCTATATGGTATCTTTTACCCTGGAAAAAAAAATCAGAGAGTAGCTTTCGGGATGAAGCGCCGTCGTCTCAAGGCGAAACCTGGGCAGGACCAATCTAGGGCTCCGGCGGAGCTGTTCTGCCAGGGAAACATCCCTCCGGGAGGGGGAAATCACCGCCATCGTCATCACCATCGATCCTATCGTCGAGAGGGGTCAATCTCCATCAACATCTTCACCAACACCATCTCCTCTCAAACCCTAGTTCATCTCTTGTATCCGATCTTTGTCTCAAAACCTCAGATTGGTACCTGTGGGTTGCTAGTAGTGTTGATTACTCCTTGTAGAAGATCATATGTTTAGATCCTTAATGCTATTCAATACCCCTCTAATTATGAACATAAATATGCTTTGTGTGTAGTTACGTTTGTTCCTGAGGACGTGGGAGAAGTCTTGTTATAAGTAATCATGTGAATTTGGTATTTGTTTGATATTTTGATGAGATGTATGTTGTCTCTCCTCTAGTGGTGTTATGTGAACGTCGACTACATGACACGTCACCATGATTTGGGCCTAGGGGAAGGCATTGGTAAGTAACATGTAGATGATGGGTTGCTAGAGTGACAGAAGCTTAAACCCTAGTTTATGCGTTGCTCCGTAAGGGGCTGATTTGGGGCCATATGTTTCATGCTATGGTTAGGTCTACCTTAATTCTTCTTTAGTAGCTGCAGATGCTGGTGAGAGGAGTTAATCATAAGTGGGAGGCTTGTCCAAATAAGGACAACACCCAAGCACCGGTCCACCCACATATCAAATTATCAAAGTAACAAATGTGAATCATATGATGAAAACTAGCTTGACAGTAGTTCCCATGTGTCCTCGCGAGCACTTTGCTTTATATAAGAGTTTGTCCAGGCTTGTCCTTTGCTACAAAAAGTATTGGGCCACCTTGATGCACCTTAGCTACTTTTGTTACTTGTTACCCATTACGAATTATCTTATCACAAAACTACCTATTACCGATTATTTCAGTGCTTGCAGAGAATACCTTACTGAAAACCGCTTGTCATTTCCTTCTACTCCTCGTTGGGTTGGACACTTATTTATCGAAAGGACTATGGTAGACCCCCTATACTTGTGGGTCGTCAGACCGTCATAGTATATTGCTTACGCAAGAAGGTTCGTCGGCTATAGTCCACAGCTGGCGCGTTAAGCACACTTGCTTCCCAAATATCTTTCCACCGCTCAATCGTCGCCTGTCAAAGATGGGGACGTGGACCTGCGTCGTGAGGGAAATTTCGGCAGCCCACTCCGGTGAGAGCGCGTCCGCAACCACCATGATAGTGCTAACAACCTGCATGAGCGCGGCCGCAATCTGTGATCGGGCAGCCGCGGCAGCCGAAATGGCCCCTGTTGCAGCTCAGATGGCGGCAACAACATCTGCGATGGGATTGCAAATGGCGAGAGTGGCACAACAGTTGTCCTTTCATAGCAGCCGCCTTAGCTCTTATGGAGGTTGTCCACGCTCAGCTCCTAACAATCACCGCAAAAATCACACGAAGCTTCTCTAACAACGGTCGACAACCCACAACCAAAGAGTTGGCAATCGTCATGAGCGTTCGAGCAGCCGTCCGTTCGTTCACGGCATACCTTGTCATGATGGAGCCCCTCCAAGACCAGACCGCGGCCGCCGACGCAGCTTGTGGCGGCCTTTTCCAAAGAGATGGCATACACGGATGGCGAGATGCTTGCCGTGTATGGTGTGATGAATGCCATGGAGCCCCTTCCCCAGGAGATCGTCAGACGCGAGCTGGACATGGAGGAGACGATGAAGATCGACGAGCGTCAGCTAGAGTAGTAGTATTTGTTCAGAGCCCTAGTCTTTTTTGAGTAATGTTTAGGTCAGCTACCTCTGTCTAATTGTTGAACTTGCTTGATTAAGAAGTGTGGGTGTGTTGTAGGCTCTTTTGTGTACCCAAATTATGCAATGACGTGAATGACCACAGTAACCAGGGAAATTCGGACAAAAATTTTCACGTTCAAACTCATCACGCACGGGGTAAGCTATATGAATCATTCATGATGTGCACATATCCTACACATATAAGGAACCGTTTCTGATGACACTTTGTGTGCCAGTTTATCGCTGCACCGAGCCAAAATTTTCAGCTTCCGCAGAAACATCTACCGACCTCCACCCGACCAAAAGCCACATTTCCTCTATTTCGCCTTCCTTTCTAAATTCAAACCTTCACTGCTTGCTTGCAGCGCCGCCTCCTCGCCGACAACTCTCCTTCGCGCTACTCGGCCTCATCGATCAAGGCAAGTAATCCACACCCGGCCCCCATCCTCCTCCTTCTACATCCCACATGCCCTGACCGCCGACGCGACACCTTCCACCCAAATCTCCGACCCATCCTCGAAAGAAGTGCCACCCTAAGCCATGGTGCATGCAGTATGGCCAGGACCTCAAGGAGCATTTGGGAGAGGATAAGGAAATCACGGCCGCACGCGCGGATGAGATCGCGATGGCTGCTATTCGTGCCAACCCCCAGATCTTGGAGGGGCAACTCACCGTCGAGGCCACCGTTGACGTCTCACGCGCCGACGCCGCTACGCGGTTGGCTGCTTTAAATGAAAGTTCATGGCATTTTCTCGAGGCTACCGTCTGTGCTTTTGACGAAGACTACAAGGTGTTTTCTCAGCGTGCCTCTGCTTACCTCAACTCCAGAGCCAGCAGGTTGGTGCCCGGAGCGGCTCAGGCGACTCACCACTATGAGGAGGGCACCCATAATGCGGAGGCCTCGCCCACTTCCAAGTCCAAGGAGCCAATCGTCATCGATATCTCTGACAATGAGGAGTAGCTTGTCTTATTAGCTCACTATAAGGACCTATGTTCAGCTAGCTAGCTATGCTGGTTAAGCATGTTCATTTCACCTGTTGCATGTGCTGCTCTTGCCTTTCGTTAACAAATTCTTGTGAATTTTCCTATGTACTATTACGATGCAATTTGATCCTCTAGTATATATGTTCTATATATCGTGTAATGTGGTGCTCAGTTATTAACTGTTTGGTTAATTTGTTGTCATGTTTAGTTAAATGTTTGGCTCAATTCTGCAATGTGATTTTCAATTCTTGTGGGTGCAAATTCGTATTGTCTTGCATGTGAGAAATAAATAGAATTTGGCTATACAAAATGCATGAGAAACAAATAAAATTGCTATATTTCCAAGTTGTTAAGCATGCTTGGTAGGGTTAACTGTCTGATCTTCTAATGTGTTATATATTGTGCAATGTGGTGCTCAGTTAATGTTTGGTTCATTTGTTGTGGTGTTTAGTCAACTATTTGGTTCAATTATGCAATGCGATGTTCAATTGTTGTCGGTGCAATTTTGCATTATCTTCCATGTGAAAAATCAATCGAATTGGCTGTACTAAATACATGAGAAACAAATACAATTGCTATATTTCCAAGTTGTTAAGCATGCTTGGTGTGGTTAATTGTGTGATCTTCTAGTATCTTATATTGTGCAATGTGGTGCTCAGTTAATGTTTGGTTCATTGGTTCTTGTGTTTAGTTAACTATTTGGTTTAATTTTGCAATGCGATGTTCAATTATGGTGGGCGCACAATTTTGTATTGTTATGCAGGTGAGGAATAAATCGAATTTGGCTGTACTAAATACATGAGAAACATATATAATTCCTATATTTCCGAGTTCTTGATCATGCTTGGTTTGGATAAATGGCTTTTCCATGTGGCTCAAATTAATCTCCTGAATCTGCAATGTGTTTATTTTTCATCAACATATTTTACTGATAGTATGCCAACCCTCACTTAACCTGATAAATAACTACCTTATATGTGTTGCAGGGAAACAATGGGAGGGACTATGGTTTACCATCGAGGTTTCCGCATGCATGGTCCTTTCACTACTAGAATCAGGATTTTTGCCGTCAGCCAACTCTTTGTCGTCCATTAGCTGACGGCAAAGGAAGTCTTTGCCATCATCTTATGTAAAACTGACGGCAAAGAAAGAGCTGATGGCAAAGATCATGTTTGCCTTCAGCCTGCTCTTTGCCGTCAGCTAGCTGACGGCATAGAAGCTTGGCCGTCTGCTTGTAGATGGCAAAGAGGGTGGGTAGCCCACTAATGAGGATGACCTAATGGCCATGTCCCCCGGCTACTTTCTTTGTCGTTTGTCGTTTGCGACCTATCTAAAAAGCGGCCAGCACCCGCACCCTACCTCTCTCTCTCTCCTCACTCTCTCTCTCCCCTCACCTCACCGGCGCCGCCGCCCCCATGCCCGAGCCACCCCGCCCCTGACCCCCACCGCTCCGGGGCCCCGCCGCCTCCTCCACCATCGCCGGAGCCAAGGTGAGTTTTTTTATTTTCTCTATTGTTCTTTGTTGTTTAGGATTAGGTGTTATTAATAGGTTTGTGTTAGTGGTAGATTTAGGTTAGTGCTAGGTTGAGGTTTAGATAATTAGAAGAAGAAGAAGGTTGAAGAAAAGAAGAATAAGTAGAAGAAGAGGAAAAAGGAAAAAAGGAAGAGGGTCGTGGATCACCGGTCGCCGAGGGGATAGATGGTGGAGGCAGTGGGTCCCGCTGGTCCCGACACCGCTGCCCATGCCGAGAATCCCCTGGTCCGAGTGCTAACCCGTCGACCGTGCGTCGCCATACCAGAGGACGCCCGGGGATGAGCGGGTTAGGGGGTTTCCTCAACATCGATGGAACCCTATAAAGCAAGTATCGTCGGTGCGAGATGGTGTCGAACACTACATCCACGTCCCACAAGTGACGCCGGCATCTGGCATCCCGTAGCAACAGTTATCGGGTTCGATGTCGGTCGAACACCTATGCGGATTTGTCTTGCAGCCTCTGCGATGAAGACTAAATGCCAAGTGTTGAAACTTGAAACCACCCAAACTGACTCAAGTCGGTTTGGTTGTTTGAAGTTTCAAAACCTGGCTTTAATCCTCATCGCAGAGGCTACCAGACAAATTCGCCAAGGTGTTCCACTGTCTTCGGCCCCCAGAACTATTGTTGCGGGACGCCGGGCGCCGACATCACTTGTGGGATGTGGATCTAGTGTTCAACGCCGACCGCCACATGTATCTCGCACCGATGATATGCTATTTAGTGTTCCATCAACGCCGAGGAACACCCTAACCCGCTTGTCCTGTTGTAAATATTTAGTTAGGTTGACGGAAAAAACAATATTGCTATGTTACTCATCTTTCGATTTAAATGTGCAGTTTTTTCGTCGCTGCGAGGGTCTAGTATTTGACGAGCTCCGCCCCTGTGTTCGTGCATGAGCAGAAATGACATCGCCTTCTTCCCCTTCATTTGCTCTATTCCGGTCTTCGTGCCGATGAAACTTGCTAGCTATAGGTGTCTTCAATCATCAGTATGCGTGACCACTATGTGTCTCCCGTTTGAAAGGGTTACATCTATAAATATGCATGCGTTTGCATATTTATAACCGTGATTCTTTCGAATTGTCCAATGTTATCCATGGACAGGCCGAGTATGTGTAGATTGGGTTCGTTTTCCCATATGCTCTGCTCCGGATCCGATGCAAAATTTCATCAGTGCCTCCCTGTTTTTCTCTGGGTACACATCCTCTCTTTGCCGAGACGTGTATCAGGAGAACAGCGGGGAGGTGCTGCCGAAATTTTGCATCGGATCCGGAGTAGAGCATGGGAAAACGAACCCAATCTACACATACTCGGGTGGGATTAGGACCTATCGTTACCTATTAGCGTCTAGGTTGCATGGACTTAATAAAAGTGACAAACTCCATTAACTGATGAATATATACATGCTGATATATATATATATATATATATATATATATATATATATATATATATATATATATATATATATAACATTCTTAAGAAGTTCCTCCCCACTTCTATCTATTCTCTCAACATGCACACTATCCACATTAGCTTTATGCCACATCATCAATCAGTTTGCAAAATCAGCCTTACACACACTATGGTCATCGGGTCATGGTGTTGAAAGAAAAAACAGTTTTTTACCTCTACCATAGCAGCCGCTCATCTGGTCATCACAATCTTTTCCCCATCCCGCACGGCCGGCCGCCCCATCGAATCTACAGCGCCGGCCTACCCTCCTCCCTCCGGCATCCTTGCCGCGCCCACGGTGACCTCGCCTCACCACTGGAGCCCCTCTCGTCTGGCGCACTTCCTCCTCTTCTCCCTCCCATCTACTCCTCCTCTGGCGATGCGCCCTGCCATGCATCTGCCGCGCCACAAGCACAACGCCGGCTGTCCACCGCGATTCCTCCTCTGCCTTCGCCGGTCACCTCATCCCGCTGCGCCCACGGCCATCCACCGTGCCCACCAGCCGAGCCACAGGCAGAGCGCCGACTATCTGACGCGCTTCCTCCTTTCTCTCCTATCGCTGTGCCCACGGCGCCCACACATCCACCATGCCAACCATGCGCGCCGCCACCCCTGTACGCCTCCTCCTCCGCCAGACTGACTCCCAATCCCACCTTCAAGCCGCCGCCGCTGCTCACGGCTCCATTAGACCCTCCCCTCGCAGCACACTTTCCTCAGCTCCGAGCATGACGCAGGTCGTCCGCCATGGTCCAGTGTCGTCCGCCATGGTCACCGTCCACCCAGAATAGACCCTCTGTACCCCGTTCCTCTGCTTCGCAGCGTGGATGGCGAGGAGCCCGATTCAAAGGCGATGTGAGCACTTCCGCATTTACTTCACTACTGCTCGCTAGGTTTCTGAAGCTAGAAGCTGGAGATCCTCAAATTTTTCGTTTGCTGACACCAAACCAGCCCACTTTGTGGACGCCTTAGCAGCCCAATGCTCCAAATGGCCCATGATGTTTATCTTCTTCGATGCCATCACTTGAACCCTTCAGCTGCTGGTTATTAGTGATTGACGCTTCATTTCCTCTCCCCAAGATCTCTGCAGAAGAAACTGATGGATTCCTCTTTAAATTTGGTGCTCCACCTGAACGCATTTTGTACCAATCATCCTCCACACGGGTGGGCGTCTGCCATACCGCTCATAACCGTACCACGATTGTTCCCGCCGGCGGTGGCTATGGCGGGGACAACGAGACACTGGGGAAGTTGTCCACACGAGTTGCTCTATGAGGCGAGGCCAGTGGAGGATAGGCAGGGGCACACAATTGTTGCGTACAGGCAAGGGGTTTTCTCGACTACCCTGGACTCGAGCTGCCGCAGCAACCGTCGATTCTAGGTTATGACTCCTGACCATGATTTAACTATTGATTTTCGGAAGAAAAAATGGTTTATTCCAGTACTGTTCATCCTCTTTTGATGTTCTGAAATGTCATGCAGCAATTTGACTGATTCGAGTGACGTCCAAGGGAGTTTATTCATGTACATATATTCATTTGTCCGATGTCTTGAGTAAACAAGAAGCCACCCTCCAGTAGCACCACCTGTAAGTTACCCAGTCAATCTATTTCAATCTATTTTTGTTAAAGGCTCAATGTATACATAGTACATCATAAATTATTTTTTCTTTCATGCTTATGATGTACAGATTATACACAATGAGTGCTAGCTTCGAATTAACTCGAGCTGTTTCAGAGTGATGCATTACTTGCTGCAGTCTTATTCTGAACTTTTTCCTAATTTTTATTTTCCTAACTGTTTTTTTATCTTGAGATGTTTTTAAACAGATGGGAGTGTCCCTAATACCCTGCTTATTGCAAATTTTGAAGTTGTCAGGCCATGGGTTGCAGCTGCAGAACACATATCACAGGTTATTCAGTGTTAATTGCCTTCCCATTACAATTTCAGTTTGTTCGTGCAGAGTAGTGCGATTTTTCATATGCATGTAAATATATAGGTCTGGTCTCTTAGGTCCTGCACAGCAGTTCTTAGTTAACCTTCTCCGCCAGTTTCTTATAATGGATTAATGGTATAATTAAGGTGATTGCTCGAATTTTTATGTATTTATCGTGTGGAGTATACTTACATTAACATGCTCATGAGGGCCTAAACTAGGAATTCTTCATACTGATCATTAATTGTTTCAGGATAGAGCTAACACATCTATTTTGTACTGCAGTTCAATGAGGAAGCATGATCACCTTTTATGAAGAAATACAAGACTATTCACTCGGAGAGGTACTAATTTGTCATGCATACCTCCTAAGTTGCAACTATATAGTATCTAAGTAATCTTCTTTACAGGCCCTTAGCCGATACACATCTCCAGCCCTCCATTACATCCACTCTTTAATTCTACTCTTCCTATTTGAATTGTTCCCATGGGTGATCGGAATCAGAATTGCTCTGCTACGAAATCTCTGTGTCTTCTTAAAAAATCATAGAATTGATAGCCTATTTTGGGGAAGTCGTATACTAAAGCTATGAATTATACTACTATGTTAGCTTCCTGAAGGTATTTAGGAAAAAAATGGGGCTTGAAGACGTTGCCATGATTATTTCTATAACGGGGTACAGAGAAGCATTTTTTTTGTCAAGTGACTTTCTATTATGCAGATGTGCAATGTATGATGAAAGCACCCATAAATATGACACTGAGAGTTCTTAATCCATATTTATTTTGAATAGCCGTATATTTTAATTAGTTCTAAGTTGATGACATGCATGTTTAAAAGCAGCACCAATTTTCATACTTACTGTAATGTACAAACATCCTCATTTGTTGCTAGGTTTGCTACCGTTCATAGGACGAGAATGTGTTTATGTGTCGGGGGAGTATTATTCTCATATATTTCTAATTTTATTCTTGACAATTTATTACTATAAATTCCCGCAGCAATGCGCAGGGTATCATCTAGTTTCTTATGTGTCCAGTAGCTAGGCAAGATGAGTGATCGTGCGTGGATGTACACCGATCACACTAGTTAAAAAGACATGACCATTGAATGGTTAACAAAACCCAACAGGTTTCTGAGAGCCGCATTTGCAAATGGTCAGAGGACAACCCGGTGCCCCTGTGCCGGGTGCGATAATTGGCACAAGAGGACATAGGATGAAATGGGCAAACACCTGCAGAAGAGGGGTTTTACGTCAGGTTATACGTTGTGGACATTTCATGGCGAGTCTGCCCAACGTGCCAGAGCTGAGGTGCTTTGTCGTTGCACCGATGAGCATGGTACCGGGATGGAAGACATGGTGCAAGACTTTGATGATGCTCGAGACTCGGACGATGAGATGGAGTAATCTGCAAAGGCCTTCAATGAAATGTTGGAGTCTTCAAAACGTCCTCTCCACGAGCACACCGAGCTTTGTCAGCTGGATGCCATCTCACTAATAATGGCTCTGAAGGCTCAATTCAAGTTGGGCAGAGAATGCTACAACGCGATGATGATAGTATTTGGACGTTTTCTACCCAAAGGACATGTACTACCTGCAAACCTGTATCAGTCAGACAAAATCCTCCGTGCTCTTAAGATGCCCTATGAGAAGATACATGCATGTGATAAAGGATGTGCCTTATTTAGGCTTCAGTATGCGGACTTGAACTATTGTCCCATTTGCAAGTCATCCAAGTATGCTGTGGTAGACAACGGTATGGTGAGAAGACGCAGACCAAAATCCCCGTTAATGTTCTTTGGTATATGTCAATCGTACCAAGACTTCAACGTCTTTTCATGGTCGAAGAGACGGCCAGACAGATGAGATGGCACAAAACACGCAAAAGAACCCAACTAGATGCAGATGGGAAGATGATGATGGTGCACACATCAGACGGTGAAGCGTGGAAGCGCTTCGATGCATTACATGTGGACAAAGCTGCAGATCCGAGGCATCCTCGAGTTGCCATCAGCATGGATGGGTTTTGTGTGTTTGGTCTGACGGCAGCCCAATACAGTTGTTGGCCCGTATTTGTCATTCCACTCAATCTCCCCCCCCTCCGGACAGATTATGCAAAGAAAGAACATTTTCTCGATGTTGATAATTCCAAGGCCCAACTATCCGAGGAAGAATATGAATGCGTACATGCAGCCGTTGAAGGACGAATTGCAAGAAGCATGGGATAATGGGTTCAAGACATACGACACCTTTAGAAAATGGAACTTCATAATGGGTGTCTGGTACATGTACTCGACGCATGACTTACCGGCGTATGCGCTATTCATTGGCTGGTGTGTGCATGGAAGGTTCCCATGCCCCACATGCAAGGGAGCCCTTTAGTTTCATCGGCTTCAGGCCGGTCGCAAGTTTTCTTGCTTCGACTTGCATAGAAAGTCCCTGGATCCTCGCCATAAGTACAGGAAAGACAAGAAGAAATTCATCAAAGGTAGAGTTGTCAAAAATTCTGCATCACCTGCGTTGACAGGCCAAGAGACCCTGGATCAGTTAAACACTCTCGAGCTAGATCTAAAGCGTCCAGGATATTTCAAGGGGTATAATTCGGAACACGCCTGGACTCACAAGACATGTTTGTGGGATCTACCTTACTTCAAAGACCTCCTTTGCCCACACAACATCTACGTGATGCACACTTTTTGGTACTTTTTTGGTACATTGTTCGGCATAGATGGGAAGTCAAAGGATAATACTAAGGCTAGAGTGGATCAGGCGGCGCTATGTCATAGACCATTACAAAACATGCAACCACCAAAAGGAAAGCAGAACTGGACAAAGCCAAAGGCATGGTTCAATCTTGGAAGGCCATCTCTGAGGGAAATTATCTTGTGGGTGAAAATGCAGTTGATGTTCCCCGATGGGTATGCAGTGAATCTAAAGAGGGGAGCGAGTCTTGAAAACTGAAGATATTTGGTCTCAAGAGTCATGATTGGCACATATGGATTGAGCGGCTAATGCCGGTGATGTTGTGTGGCTTCATCCCTGAGGATGAATGGCTAGTACTGGCAGAGTTGAGCTATTTCTTCCATGTTCTTTGTGCGAAAGAACTATTGCCTGGCTTGCTACAATAAATGGAAGAGCTGACGCCGGAGTTGATCTGCAAGTTAGAGAAGATCTTTCCGCGGGGGTTCTTTAACCCAATGCTGCACTTGATTTTGCATCTACCAACCGAGGCAAGATTGGGGAGGGGGGGCATGCAAAATCGTTGGTGCTACACAACTGAGAGGATACAGAAGACGCTTCAAGCAAAATATAAAAATAAATGTAGAATTGAAGCATCGATGGCCGATGCATTCAATACTGAGGAGGCGACAAACTTCGTGACAGCACACTACGAAGACAAAATTCATCATTTGCATAATCCGAAGCCTCGGTACAATGCTGGCGACCCTAAAAAGGGTTGATCCAACCTCACCCTATTCAAAGGGGATCTTGCACCAGCCGGTGCTTCTAATTCCTTAACGTTGGATTTCGAAGAATGGCAGACCATTTCGTTGTATATCTTCAACAACCTAACAGAAGTGCAGCTGTACATCAAGTATGTTCTCGGTGCATTGTTTCGCAACTTCTAATTCCTTTGAAATGCACTTATTCCCGGATAAATTTGATACAGTCGATATGTCACCAAATTCTCGTATGGAGTGGTGATCTAAAAGGATTCCGTCGAAGAGTATGAGCTTCTGGCAAAGCATGGAGGTGGCTATCCCGATTTCATCTCTTGGTTCAAACAAACAGTAATTTCCATTAGACCATTTCATTTCTTTGTCTAATTTGCGGCTAATGCAACAATCCCTTTCGTATTAAACTTGTAGGCTAATTTAGAGTTTACGGACGCCGAATTGAGACAAGTCGCTAATGGTTTTGACTTTAAGGTCCGTTCATTTGACAAATACGACATCAACGGGTATCGCTTTCGTACCTATGGCAAAGAGCAATCTATGGCCGACTGGTCTACAAGTTGTTGTGTCTCTGCTATCGGCGAAGGAGATACTGAGTATTATGGAAGAGTTGAAGCAATTTATGAACTTCAATTCTATGGTACAAACCCACCAAATGTCGTAGTCTTCAAATGTTATTGGTTCTAGCCGAAGGAGACTAGAAGGACTCATGAACATATAGGGCTAGTGGAAATCCAACAAAGCACCCATTTGGATGTTCCCGATGTCTAAATTATGGCTGAACAGGCAACCCAAATTTTCTATCTACCATGGGCCTGTCAAAATGATCCAAATCTCAATGGTTGGGATGTCGTTTATGAAGTACCGTCATGTGTGAGACCACTGATGTCGCTTGAAGCTACGTTGGTATTTCCCCAAAGAGGAAGGGATGATGCAGCACAATGGTGGTAGGTATTTCCCTTAGATATGAAATCAAGGTTATCAAACCACTAGGAGAACCTAGCAACACAACTTAAACAGCCCCTACGCACAAAGAACAAAACCTCGCAACCCGACATGTTAAAGGGGTTGTCAATCCCTTTCGGGGTATGGCGCCTCAATATAGGCAACAAACGTGAGGTAAATTTGTAGATGGGATAAATAGATCACGGAACAAATAAATTGCAGGAAGGTATTTTTTGGTTTAATAGATCTGAAAATAAACGCAAGGAAAAAGTAGATCACAAGGCAAATATATGAGAAAGAAGACCTGGGGGCCGTAGGTTTCACTAGTGGCTTCTCTCGAGAAAAATAGCAAACGGGGGTGAACATATTACTGTTGGGCAATTGATAGAACTTCAAATAATCATGACGATATCCAGGCAATGATCATTACATAGGCATCACATGCAAGATTAGTAGACCGACTCCTGCCTGCATCTACTACTATTACTCCACACATCGACTGCTATCCAGCATGCATCTAGTGTATTAAGTTCATGGAAAAATGGAGTAATGCAATAAGAACGATGACATGATGTAGACAAGATACGTTTATCTATTGCGGTAGATATGGATCCCATCTTTTATCCTTAGTAGCAACGATACATACGTATCGGTTCGCTTTCTGTCACTGGGACCAAAAACCGTAAGATTGAACCCACTACTGGGCACCTCTTCCCATTGCAAGATAAATATATCAAGTTGGCCAAACAAAACCCAAATATCAAAGAAGAAATACGAGGCTATAAGAGATCACGCATATAAGAGATCAATGAACTCAAATAACTTCCATGGATATGAAAAGATATAACTGATCGTAAACTCGACATTCATCAGATCCCAACAAACACACCGCCAAAAGAATTACATCATATGGGTCTCCAAGAGATCATTGTATTGATAATCAAGAGAGAGAGAGAGAGAGAGGAAGCCATCTAGCTACTAACTACGGACCCGAAGGTCTACAAAGAACTACTCACGCATCATCGGAGAGGCACCAACGGAAGTGGTGAACCCCTCCGTGATGGTGTCTAGATTGGATCTTGTGGTTCTGGACTCTGCGGCGGCTGGATGAAAATTTCGTCGACTCCCCTAGGGTTTCTGGAATATTGGGGTATTTATAGAGCAAATAGTTGGTCCAGGGGGCACCCGAGGTGGGCACAACCCACCAGGGCGCGCCTGGGCCTCCTGGCGCGCCCTAGTGGGTTGTCCCCTCCTCGGGACTCCCCCCAGGTGCAACCAGGGCCCGTTGTGTTCCTTCTGGCCCATAAAAAATCATCGTAAATTGGCATGGCATTTGCACCTCATCTGATATTGATTTCCTGCGATGTAAAAAACATGCAGAAAACAACAACTGGCACTTGGCACTATGTCAATAGGTTAGTACCAAAAATGATATAAAATGACTATAAAATGATTATAAAACATCCAAGATTGATAATAAAACAACATGGAATAATCAAAAATTATAGATACATTGGAGACGTATCAATCACTTCCCCCCAATGAAGACGATTATGAACCTAACATTAACCCAGACACATATGAAGGAGAATTCTTCCAAGAAACATTTCTTTCCACAAAACTTTTCAAGAACTGCTCTACTTCACCCTAGAACATTGAAGTAGACAGCGACAGTGAATCCGACTTCACCCCTGAGCCGGAATAAGAAGAGCCTGAACTAGAAGGTGTTACTACCGCGGATGACCTATCAAAGCTTGACCGATTACGTAAAGGTGGCCTTCCACATGATGATGCATTTATTAATGATGATGATGAGCACGCCATTACTGATAGTGATGATGATGATGCATTTATTGATCCCGGAGCATTTATTGAACCCGACGATCCAGATTATTATTAGGTATTCAATTTTTTTATGTTGTACTTGATTTATATAGTTACTTGTATGATTGTATGATTTATATAGTTACTTGTATAATCTTCTTACTTTGTATGATTGTTTATTATACATAGTGCCATGGTCTTGATATCCGTCCCCGTCAGCCCTCGCCCGCTTTATGATTCGGATATGGTAAATTCTCTTTTATAACTATTTGTTGCATTTCGCATTTATGACAATTATGGCCATCATGTTGACATAGAGATATTTTAATCTAGGAGGTATGTGAACCGGAATTTGCAAACGACCCTCTTGTCGAGAAGTTAAATTTAGTTGAAAAAGAAAATGAGTATTTGAAAGAAAAAAAAGAATTGAAGAAGAGAAGATGAAATTGGAGTTGTATGTTGTTGATGTCGTCGATGATTACAAGATGAAGATGAATGCAGCTTGAAGATGGATGCAATGCACTTGAACATTAAGAAGATTAAAAAATATGCCATTGATAATGAGGCTTGGTATCATTATGTCGTTGGATCAATTGTTACCTTAGTTGCGATCTTCATCGCATTTGTTGTGATGAGGGTAAGTTTTCTCTAGTGTTTGGCTTAAAAAATCCATACTTAGCTTATTTTCCTCCTAAATGGCATAATTACCTAAGTTAGATAAAAAATGAGCTATACTTACATAAGTTGGCTCAAAAATGGCATCATCACCTAGGTTAGCACAAAAATGACCTATACTTACCTTGTTTTTCTCCAAATTGATATAATAAGCTTACCATTTTGTCTAGGATAGCTCTAAAATGACCTACACATATCATTTTGTCCTCCAAAATGAATAAATATGCTTAGTTAGCTCAAAAATGACCTATATTTAGCTTCTTCAGTTCATTTATGACATACTTATCATACTTAGGTCAAAAATGGCATGATAATCTTTGTTACCTCCGAAATGACATAGACTTAGCTTATTTTCCTCGAAAATGACATAATAACCTTACTAAGCTCCAAAATGACCTATTTACCTAGCTTAGCTTGAAAATGACATACACTTAGCATTTTTACCTAGCTTAGCTAAAAAATGGCATTTTTACCTACCTTAGTTAGAAGAAGAAGATAAAGAAGAGGAGAGGATAAAAAGAAAGAGAAGAAAAATTATTCTTCTTGTTCTTCTTCTTTTTCTAACTAGTCTTCTTCTTCTAGTCTTTTTCTTCTTCTTCTTCTAACTTTCTTCTTTCCCAATTTGCAGATTTGCTTTAAATGAGGAAGCTTGCGTTGATGGAGTCTACTCTTCTCTTTGTGCTTCTTTCTTGTTTTGATTTTGTAGGATGAACAATGTGAAACTTGCTACCTATATATGTATGTATGGATGAAACCATTATATGCTTATTGTTGGATATGTTGGCTACCTATATATGTTGCATATGGACTTTTTATTTGGTATGTATATGTGTTGGATGATCATATCCATATGGCAAGGATATGATTTGATATGTATATGTGTTGGTATGCTTGTTGGAAGTATTTTGAAATGTGTGTGTGTGTGTGTGTATCTGTGAAATTCTGTGAAATTGATTGAATTTAAGAAATAACAGAAAAATCAGGGGCTATACAGGCACTTTGCTGTCAGCCAGCAAACGGCAAAGCTATCACGTGACAGCTACGTGTGCAATCTGGGGTGCACTGGGCTGGCCTATATGGCATGCTTTGCCATCTTCTGGCAAACGGCAAAGACCTTTGCATCTTTGTCGTCTGCCAGGAGAGGGCAAAACATGCCACGTGTCAGCTACCAGGGGGTATCTGGGCTGGCCTATTTGGGCACTTTGTCGTCTGCCAGTAGACGACAAAGCACGCCGTTAACCCCTTAACGGACCTAAGCTGCCACGTGTGCTATCCAGGCTCTTTGCCGTCTGCTGGCAGACGACGAAGACCTTTGCATCTTTGTCGTCCGCCAGCAGACGACAAAGAGCCCTTTGTTGTAGTTCGTTCAGCCGGATGTGTTGCCGTCTGCTGGCGGACGGAAAAGGCCTTTGCCGTCCGCCGGGCATGCCTTTGCCGTCACCCATGGCAGACGGCAAAGACCCTGATTCATGTAGTGTTTGTCTAATAGCACATTATTGTTCAATTGCAGGAACCAGTCTAATATTTAGATTTTTAACAATTTGGTCTTGCACATGTAGGTCCTGCTGTAAGAGGTTTTGACCCAATGTTCGACCCATTTTGCATATGGGGAAATGAGTTGTCCATGAATATCAGTCAAGTCAAGAAACTGAGAAAGATTGTTAGGATAAAGAAACTAGCGATGAAAAACAACAAGATCTTCATATACACAATGAAGAAGACATAAGTGAAATACATGATGGTACTAACTCTTATACCTTTTCTTTTTATTCCTTTGCGCCATTTCAAAATTTAGAGAAGATATTTATGCATATCTTTGTTTTCAGGCCTTTCCAAAGCAGTTCACTGATGATTACGTCTCAAACAACCTGTATGGTCAGGAGTCGAGGGAGATATTCATACAACACCCATGGTACAATATTGATGTCTTCCTCAAGAGGACGAAGGATGGGAGGTCAATCATCCACAGGCATTGGCTTAAAGCTGCAAGGACCTTCAACATCATTGAAGGCTCAATGTTCGCCTTCCGCTTCAGAAGTTTCCAGATGAGATTCATCTGTCTATCTACCATCTATGATGCTAATTCCAAAGGTTATAGATGTTGCATGTGAAACTTGGTGCTGGTGTTGTTGTGTAATAGGGTAGCTAGCTATATGCCTATATGGTGTAAGTGAGTGTTGAAGCTATATGATGTTGTACTCTGATGTATTTCAATTATGAAATCATGGTTCTGTAATACAAAAATGAAATATATTGTGTGCTTAATATGAAATGTCAATTTGATTAATAAATGGATTAATAATAATAGGCCAATTAGCCTGCTTATTTTGTTTTTTATTGCAACGGTTATGGAGACAACACCGTGGGCGATGACCTCAGACAACCCACACAGTTTCTAGGAACTAAACGTGTTAGATCAATGAACAATCACACATGACTTCCTCTTGAAAATTGTTTGCATTAGGCCACCTTGCGCAAACATTTTCCACGTAAAAAGTGTGTGTGATGGACAACCTATACCACCCAGTTTCTTCTAGGCATCGTGTGTGATGCATTCAATAACGCAAACGATAAAATTGTTAATATCACGTGCAATGGCAACACTATCATAGACGATTTGATGGGGAAGATTGTGTGTGATGTACGTGTGAATGGAAAGGTTTGTTTGGGATTCACCATGTAGGACGTACATACGAACGGAAACGTATTTCCTGGATTGACGGTGTGTGATGTACATACAAACGGAACATATTTATTGGATTGATTGCGTAGGATGTACATCCGAACGGAGACATATGTCATGGATTCACTGTGTAGGATGTACTTATGAACATAAATGATTGGGCGTGTATAATTGTCTGCCAGGGCTTGCCTGATTGCACATGAGCTCTTTTTGCCTTGCGTGTGTGACTGGAGGGCCAATCTCCGACGGTCTCTGGGTCGTGTGGGAGGACTCCCCTATCGCACACACAGGCAAGGCGATGGTTTAAAACTCAGTCGCAGAAAGGGGTAAGAACCGTTGGTATAGCAGCTAGTTGCACTAGTGATATACTACACGTCATGAACCTCGCTCCATGTGGGGATCAGACTTTACGGTTTTCAAGGTAGGTGCCATGTCAAAGTTGTGCATTGGGTATTCAAACATCAAAACCACACCTCCATACATATGTTTGGCCCACATGCAAGCGATGGTTTTCCTCTGGCACTCGCTCAAGCGGTTATTGGCGATGCTTCCATCTGTGGGCCCGCTTGGTCCATCACTTTGACTAAGAGCGAGAGAGGTTAATTTGACTTAGGAGGGGATTAATTTTCAATTTGTCTTACGATATAGGTCATGCTAAGATTACATAGTATAGTTTGAGCGCATGTGTATGCATGAATCCCTCCCACTGGATCGAAGGGGGGCGGCACACGACACGTCATGAATCTTGCTCTGTGTGGGGACTGTATGGTTTTTGAAGTAGGCGCCACATCAATGTTGTGCATTGGGTATTCAAACATGCATCCATCACACACCTTGATACATATATTGGGGACACATGCATGCAGTGGTTGTTTTCAAACACTTTACCTCATGTGGTTATCGGAGGCAAGCCTATTCGTGGGCCCATATGGACATCCATCACTTCGACCGACAACAAGAGAGGTTACCAGGCTGGATTCGTCTTCTTTGATCCATGTTACGGTATATAGTAGGTCATGGTGAGATTCCAGACCTAAGTTTGAGCGCATGCATACACATGAATCCCTCTCACCGTCTGGAAAAGTGGGGTGACAGACATACTACACGTCGTGAACCCTCGCTCTGTGTGGAGACTATTCTGGTGCCAAAACACGGTGCCACATCAAAGTTGTGCATTGGGTATTCAAACACCACACAACACTTCCATACATATGTTTGGGCCACATGCAAGTGGTGGTTATCTTTGGGCACTCCCTCGTGTGGTTATCGGCGACAAGGTAGCCCATCTGTAGGGCCGCGTGGACGTCCATCACTTTGACCAACAATGAGAGAGGTTATACGACCAAGGTGGATTCTTCTTGGTACCTGTTACAGTACGACTTGGTGAGATGCCCTCTCTCATCGACTCAAAGTGTGTGTGTGTGTGTGTGTGTGTGTGTGTGTGTGTGGAAAGGGGACTACTTCGCCAGGCATATGTGCCACATCAAAGTTGTGAATTGGGTATTTAAATACCACACCACCTTTTTCATACATATAGTTGGGCCACCCGCAGGTGGTTCGTATGTGGTCTCACCCATCTCGCGCCACACACACACATTTGTGGGCCTGCAGACGATCCACCTTTGACCGAAAGAAAAAGGGGTTTAACCATGATGGACTCCTATAGGTTTTGTGTTATAGTAGGGTGAGATGCTAGACCTAGCTATTTGGGGGCATGCATTCATAGCTAGGATTTCCCTTCCGCCGACATGAAGTGGGGGGGGGGGGACTAGCAATATTGTGCGCTCTCTGAGACCGGTGCCACATCAAAGTTGTGCATTGGGTATTTGAACATCAAACCACCCTTTTCATACATATATTTGGTCCACATGCAAATTTGTTTGTGTTCTGACCCTTTCCCGCATTTTTTTTGCCAAATTTACAAACAGCAGATGAGTCGGATGCAACAGCCTTCTGCGATTGCAGATGCAATAGACACAGTGCCTTAGACTATCCATGTGCCACGCTCGTTCCCGTGTCACTCACATCAGCAAAGTCGATTGGGCTCCACGAGGCTTCCCTCGCAATGTGAAAAATATCTACCTGCCTGGAGGTTGTTTTTGTTTGATAGCACGCAAGTATAATGTTTGGACTATGTGCGATGTTTGTTGCTCCGCTCGCGCCTCCATCCCTCGCAATCTCAAAAATATCTGCCCGACTGGAGGGTTTTTCTGTTTGATATAGCACACGATTATTGTGTTTGGACCTTGTGAGATGTTTGTTTCTCAATCCCTCCATCCAAATTATCAGTAGCCCCGACATTTTACTCCCGCCTAGTAAAATTTTTAGTAGCCACGTCATTTCCTCAAACACCAGCTTGCCCCCTCCACACCCCCACAAAACCTCTGCTCACACAAACACACCGCCCATCCCTTGCTTAAAACCCTAGCAAGGTTGTCACCGCTGGCACCACCACGCTTCCTTCATTGTCAACATCTGTCGGTCTGCCCGTGCAGGTCACCCACCGATCTTCGTATAGTCGCCCTGAGGTTCTTCGATGATGCCTTCAAAACGCCCCCTTTCCAACAGATCCCCATCACCCTCCCCCACTCCATAGCGTTGCAGCCTAAGCCCGACTATGCTTCCTAGGGAGCTCAAGGAGTGAATGGCTCAAAAGAGGTTTATTGCGGCCTCTTCGCTCGACGATGGTGAGGTGGCCGCCGAGGCCGTCGTGGAAGCTGTCGATGATGATTGGCCACATGCTCTCAATCAGTGGGCTAGAGTATGTTAGTATGTCATGGATGCTGGCTACAACATCGAGGTCGTTGATAGTGATGGCCTAACACGGGCTATGTCACAGGTTAAGAGGCCCACCCAACCCCTCGGGTTCAACCACCGCGGATCTTATCCATGGCACTGCCGCTGATCTCCTCTATCTCACTATCAAGAATTGTCCATCCTTCATCCCATCAGCTCCTTTTGTCATTTCTGAAGGATAGGTTCTGCGAAGCTAGCTTGGGATCCTCAGCTGCCAAGTCAGACCTCATCGACGGCGACTACGAGGAGAGCACCCTCTTTGGCTCTTACAAGAGGAAAGAGCACATCTATGACATCAGGGAGGGCACCCTACAGTCGTGCTCTTACAAGGGGAAGGATCCCATCTGCCACAACATGTAGCGCACCCAGAGTTCGTGGTCTTCCAATGGGAAGGAGCCCATCTATGACAAGTGAGGAAACCCATGATTTGTTTTGTCGTGCCTCTTCACAATGAGAAACTGTCGGCGTTCTGGGAACGGGGGTACCCAGACTTGCCTGCCTGCGGCCTGCAGCGTGGCTCAAGGAGTGGCCCAATACGGCCCATCTTCGTCAACACATGCTCAAGACCCCCGCGAGGGGCCAAGCCTCGCGGGGCGGATGACATGAGGCTTCCTCAGGCACGACCTTGTCAGGCTGGCTCGCGAGGAGGCGGAGAGATCAAGGCGGGGTACCTCACGAGGTGCCCGTGATGCAAGCCATGACGACCAAGGCCAGGCGGGCGCCAGGCGGGCACCGGCCTGCGCAGAGTCCTTGTTTCCTCTTTGGTGCAAAGGGGGCAAGCGCAGGCAAGGGTATCAAGCAAAGGCAACCATTTCGGTGCAACAAGACCAAGACCAGCAGGACGGCAGAACGGAGGTCATCGTGGAGCCCAAGCCAGTGTCATCGTCAGGGTCTTTGGCAGGCGAGGACCAACTTTAGTCAGGATAAGTGTACTAGATGTTCCCCTTCAAAATGGCCAATTGTTGGCGCCCTTCCCGCTCAATATTTGGGAAGAGGCCCGGGGTCTTCGCCCATAAATAGGACTAGCCACCCATAGGGTAGAGGCATCGAAAGAACAAGGATAGAAAGACAGAGAGAGAGAGAGAGAGAGAGAGAGAGAGAGAGAGAGAGAGAGAGAGAGAGAGAGAGAGAGAGAAGCGACTGAACTCCCCCTAGCAGTTCATCACACCTGTAAGTGCATCTAGTGCCCCTTAGTGATTTTGGTGTATTGAAGACTTATAGGTTAAGGGACTAATGCATTTGTGAGTATACACAGGTCTATAATTCTATGAGGAGTTTGATATTTACAGAGAAAGTCGACCCCTAAAAATGAAGTTCTTCAACTGAAGACTTTGATATTCTGAAGACTTTCTGAAGACTTTGAAAGTGAAGAAATTGGTGTGACCTTGAAGACTTGGTATTCATTTGTGGAACATGAAGCGTGAAGACTTTTGTTTACGTAGTTTCATTTTCTCTTTCTTGAGTCATAGGAAACACCGTACTGTTAAAGGGGGTCGAGGAAATACTAAGGAAAAATTTCCATGTGATGCTCAACTCAAAATCCTACACCTACCAATCCCTTCGAGTGAAGCCTTTGGAAATCTCATACAGTTCAGTCACTTTCTTCAGTGACAGAGACGAAGTTCTTCTGGTCGCTGATGAATTTGTTCTGACTGAGGAGTTAGGAATTCGTCAGTGCGAATTACCTACACAGTGAGGAACATGATAGCCCTGAGGAATTTGAGAGTCAAATTTCCGACCGTTGCTGTGCTGCGCGCCAGCTGTCCCAAAATATCTTATCCACCTAACGGTCATATCATTGAGGGGCATTTATGTCTTATCATGTCGGGCTGCTCCCTAGGCTATAAATAGCCGCCCCCTACAACCACTAGCTGGTTGGCTGCTCCGAGAGAACTTGACACTTGTCATTTGAGAGCAACCCATCCTCCGAGGACTTTGAGCGAAAATCATCGAGTGAGGAAAACCCAAAACCAAACCCCTACAAACCCAAAGTGATTGAGCATCACTGAAGAAATTGATCCTGCGTGGATCCGACGCTTGTTACCTTTGAAGACTGTGCTTCTTCCAGACGGTTAGGCGTCAAGGTCTAGAGCATCCAAGAGGAATTGTGGATCGCCGAGTGACCAAGTCTGTGAAGGTTTGGAAGTCGCCTGAAGACTTACCACGAGTGATTGGACGAGGTCTGTGTGACCTTAGTTCAAGGAGAATACGGTGAGGACTGGGTGTCCTGAGCTGCGTGCTCAGCGACTGGGTGTCCGGGACTGTGTGTCCTCGAGTTTAAATACTCAGCCGCTCCAACCAGACGTACAACTGAGACAGCAGTTGGAACTGGTCTACCAAATCATTGTCTTCACCAACCTAACTGGTTCTATTTCCTCAACCCTTTCATTTCCTCATTACTGTGTTGAGTGTTTGTTCATATCTGTGTTTGAAGACTTTGACTGAAGACTTTCTCAATTTCCTCAGTTCAATTTCTTCAGTCTGTTTGTCTTCATCTTGTGTTATCCTGTGATTACGCTTTCTGTACTCTGTGCTAGTCTTCATTTCATCATGATGACCATGCTTGTATTCTGTTATGCTTACTTCTGAGTACTTATTCCGCTGCTAATAGTTCTTCGCTAAGGAATTTCCTCACCGGCAAATTCCTCAGTGAAGAATTCATAAAAATCGCCTATTCACCCCCCTCTAGTCGACATAACGCACTTTCAATTGGTATCAGAGCAAGGTACTCCCTTGTTCTGTGTGATTTTGGTTTAACCGCCTGGAGTTTTAGTTATGTCGACCGCAGGTATGATCAAGGTCTCGGCTGGGTGTCCTACCTTTGATGGGACGGACTACCCCTACTGGAAAAACAAGATGCGAATGCATCTCGAGGCAATTGACAACGATCTCTGGTATGTTGTGGAAAATGGTGTTCCCTCTGTCTCACCCTCACTGAACGCTACCGATGTGAAGAGATTCAAGCAACTCGATTCTCAAGCGAAGAATATCATATGTGGCCATCTGAGTAAAGGACAGTATGGAAGAGTGAGTGCTTTGGAAACTGCTAAGCTTATCTGGGATAGGCTGTCCAAAGTGAATGAAGGAGTCTCAACTCAGCGTGACTCTCGAGTTGATGTTCTTCGGAATCTCTTCAACCGCTTCAAAAGACTCGACAATGAAAATGTCCAACAAACCTTTGATCGCCTCACTGACATCTCAAATGAGCTTCAAGCCCTCGGTGCCACTGACATCACTGACCATGAGGTGGTGAAGAAACTGTTGAGATCGCTTGATTCCTCATTTGATACTCTGGGTCTGATGATACAAGAACGGGCTGACTACAAGTCTCTTGATCCTGCCGATATCCTCGAAAGGCTAAATACTCACGAGTTCCAGCTTGCTGAAAAGAGAGATCTCTATGGTTCGAGCTATGGCAAACCACGTGCCCTGAAGGCCAAGGTTGTGTCTGAGTCTGAATGTGAGGATTCTGGTAGTAGCCTTGGTGATCCTGAAGAATTGAGCCAGGAGCTAGCACTGCTCGTGAAGAAATTCCAGAAGTTCTCAAGACGTGGTCGCTTTGGAAAATCCTCAAGAAGCAGTGATTCCTCATCAAGTGACTATAAGAGAAGGCTGTGCCACAAATGCAAGAAACCTGGTCATTATATTCAAGATTGTCCTCAGTGGGAAAAGGAATTGAAGAAGAAGAAATACAAGGATTACAGTTCTGATGATGCGAAGAAGAAGAAGAAATCGTCAAAATCTTCGTCATCAAAATCCTCGAAGTCTTCATCTCACAAGAAGAGCAGCTCCAAGAAGGCTCGGGCATTCATTGGCAAGGAAATGGACTCTGAAGCTGAATCTGAGGAACATGAGGAAGAGGAGGCGTCTGAAGAATCCGAATCTGGTGTGGCGAGTCTGGCCTTCGCTACTGCTTTCGTTAGCAAGTCCATCTTCAACACTGAAGAAACTGACCCCACCGACAAGCCTGATGAAGATAATGATGACTACGCTCCCACCTATTGCTTCATGGCAAAAGGTGCAAAGGTACTCAAATACACCTCCTCTGAATCTAGTGAAAATGAATCTGATGAGGATCTCAAGCCCAGCTACTCTAAACTTGCTAAGATTGCTGTAAAACAACAAAGGGCTTTTGAAAAGGTTCAAAACATGCTAGACAAAAGTGATGATATGTTGGGTGAAGAAATGGATCGCACTAAAGCCCTGACTGAAAATCTTCAGAGACTTCAGTCTAGGTTTGATAACCTTCAAAGTCATCATAACACTCTCTTATCTGATCATGAGAAACTTTCTTATGAATTTCTTCAAAGAAAGCAAGATCTTGAGAAGCTAAGAGTGAGTTATGAAGATCTTCAGAAGGAGCGCGATTCATTACTAGCTCAACAAATCAGCGCTTCTCAGGAAGAATTTGTTCCTCCATGCTTAAAGTGCATTGAACGTGAATCTGCTAATTCTTCACCTGAATGTTCAAATGCTTCAACTGTTACAAATTCTTCACCTGCCTCTGCTATCACTAATTCCTCATCTGAGGACATTGCTAGTATCACTGACGATGCAGGGCTGAAGGAATTGTACATGACAGGCATGTACAAAAGCCTCAAAGGGCATCAGACTCTTTGTGATGTGCTTAAAAAGCAGATCCTCAACAGAAACCCTAGGAAAGAGGGTATCGCCTTTGAGAGGAAACTTAATGCTGATGGAACATATTGGAAGCCTGAGCAGTACCCCAAAACCTCATGGGTTGCTGCAAAGGGACCTCCAGTTGATCCATCTAACTTATCTGGCTTTACATGTGAATCTCCTCATCCTTCTGATGAGTCATTTGACTCCAACTATAAACTGTTCAAAAATCAGAATGGTGAAGTATTTGCTAGATATGTTGGCACTAACTGCAGGAACGGTTCTCCTATGAAGAAAATCTGGGTTCCCAAGAAGTGCCTTGAAAGTCTTCAGGTGAATGTCCTCATGACACCACCAGTGAAGAACAGGAACCCCAGATCAAATTCTTCATATGGATCAAATTCCTCAAATGGATCAAAGTCCTCATATGATTATCATCGTGCTAACAACTCTGTTTCGCAGGGTAGAGCTAAGGGCTATGAATATGTGCATTATTCTTCAAACCATTATGTTCATAAGTCCTCGAAGAATTTCTCTGCTTATTCATATGCTTACCCTAACCCCTCTTATGTGAAACGAAATGGTTTGGCTTCTATGCCACCATTCTCGTATGGTGCTCGCAGAGTGATGAACTCTTTGCCACCCCTTCAGATGTGGGTGGTGAAGAAAAAGAACTAATCTCTTCTGCAGGGTCAGGTCTCCAGACGTGCCTTAACGTCTGAAGAATTTGCTGGGGACCTGACAAAATTGCCTGAAAGGACGCAGGCGAATCATGATGAAATAAACTTTCACACGTCCTCCTACTGCTATATCTGTTTACTGCTTGATGAAATTCATCTGATGAACTTGATATCATATTCTTCATTGATGAAGCATATGAGATTGTAAGTTACACTAATTCATCTGCAGGATGATCAACCCAAAGCCACTGAATGGGTCCTCGATAGTGGATGTACAAATCACATGACTGGTGACAAGAATCTTTTGATGGATGCTCCCTTATCACCGTCACATCTGAAGCACATCATCTTTGCTGACAAAGGCAAAAGTCAGGTATTGGGTCTTGGTAAGGTTGCGATCTCTAAGGATAAACACATGGACAAAGTCATGCTTGTTGAGTCCTTAGGATACAACCTCATGTCAGTCTCAATGCTTTGTGATCTTGATATGGTTGTTGTCTTTGGCAAGTATCGCTGTGTTGTGATTATGGAAGCTGACAATTCCAAAGTCTTCGAAGGCTTTAGGAGAGGAGATTTGTATATTGTTGATTTCTCTACAGGACCACAACCAGCCGTGTGTCTACTTGCAAAAGCTTCAGAAGGCTGGCTATGGCATCGACGACTTGGTCACGCAGGCATGAGGAATTTGCACACGCTTGCGAAGAAGAAGCATGTCATTGGCATTGAGAATGTCAAATTCCTCAAGGATCACTTATGCGGAGCCTGTGAAGCTGGAAAAATGACCAAGGCCAAGCATCCAGCGAAGACTATCATGACCACTACTCGTCCATTCGAATTGCTTCACATGGACCTCTTCGGACCTAATCATTACTCAGCAGTCACTAATGATGCATCTCTATATGGTTTTGTCATTGTTGATGATTACTCTCGATATACATGGGTACACATTGTTACTTACAAACATGAAGTGCAGGAAGTCTTCAAACGTTTTTCCTCGAGGGCTTCAACCAACTTTGGTGTGAAGATCAAGCACATCAGAAGTGACAATGGAACTGAGTTCAAGAATTCCGGTCTTGATGACTATCTTGATGAACTTGGTATTACTCATGAGTTATCTGCTCCCTATACTCCTCAGCAAAATGGCGTCGTGGAGCGCAAGAACAGAACTCTTGTTGAGATGGCTCGCACTATGCTTGATGAATACAAAACGCCTCATCGTTTTTGGATTGATGCAATTGATACTGCGTGCCACATCATCAACAGAGTATATCTTCACAAATTCTTCAAGAAGACGGCCTATGAACTCCTCACTGACAAGAAACCCAATGTGAGTTATTTCAAAGTCTTCGGTGCTAAATGTTGGATTAGAGATCCTCACCACAATTCTAAATTTGCACCGAAAGCACATGAAGGTTTTATGCTTGGTTACGGAAAGGACTCGCACACCTACAGAGTCTTCAACATTGTTCTTCACAAGATTGTTGACACTGTAGATGTGCGGTTCGATGAAACTAATGGCTCGCAAAGAGAGCACCTACCTTCTGTGTTAGATGAACCAGCACCTGAGGATTCTATCAAGTTCAAGGCAACTGAGGATGTCATTCCTACTGAAGAATTTGCTGAAGAATTCATTCCAGTTCATGAAGAACATCGAGCTGATACACCTGAAGAAAATGCTGAGGAAAATGGTGCTGAAGAAAATGCTGACCAAACTCCTCAGCGACAACCAGCTCATCCTCGCGTTGCAAAAGAAGTGCAAGTGGAGAAGATCATCGATGACATTAGAGCACCAGGTCCTCTCACACGCTCAAAAGCTTCACATTTATCTAACTTTTGTGGGCACTATGCTTTTGTCTCTATCACAGAGCCCACTAAGGTAGATGAAGCATTTTTGGAGCCGGAGTGGATTCAGGCTATGCAAGAAGAATTACATCAGTTCGAGCTCAACAATGTCTGGGAACTGGTCAAACGTCCAGATCCTCGCAAGCATAATATCATTGGCACAAAGTGGATCTACCGCAACAAGCAAGATGAAAATGGCCTTGTGGTGAGGAATAAGGCACGACTGGTAGCTCAAGGCTACACACAGGTTGAAGGAATTGATTTCGATGAAACTTTTGCACCTGTTGCTAGACTTGAGGCTATTCGCATATTACTTGCTTATGCTAACCATCATGATATCATCTTATATCAAATGGATGTGAAAAGTGCATTCCTCAATGGTAAGCTTGAGGAAGAAGTATATGTTGCTCAACCCCCAGGTTTTGAAGATCCAAAGAATCCTGACAAAGTCTTCAGACTTAATAAGGCCCTCTATGGCCTCAAGCAAGCCCCTCGGGCGTGGTATGATACATTGAAGGAATTCTTCGTGAAGAATGGCTTCACACCCGGTTCACTCGACCCTACTCTCTTTACTAAATCTTATGATGGTGAACTGTTTGTGTGCCAAATATATGTTGATGATATTATCTTTGGCTGTACTGACCAACGTTATAGTGATGAATTTGCCTATATGATGAGTGAAGAATATCAAATGTCTATGATGGGAGAGTTGAAATTCTTCTTAGGTCTTCAAATTCGTCAACAGCGCAATGGCATATTCATATCTCAGGAGAAATACCTCAAAGATGTACTGAGGAAATTCGGCATGCAAGATTGCAAAGGCGTCAAAATTCCTATGCCCACAAATGGCCATCTATGCACTGATGAAAATGGTATTGACTTCGATCACAAGGTATACCGCTCCATGATTGGTTCTTTATTGTACTTATGTGCATCTAGGCCAGATATAATGCTTAGTGTTTGCATGTGTGCCCGATTTCAAGCTGCACCGAAGGAATCACACCATAAGGCTGTGAAGCATATTCTTCGAATGTTCTTTGAAAAGGACACACATCCTAACACTTATGCAAAATTGATGACTTAGATGTGCAACACATGAAGAAACGTTTTTCTTCAATCAATGAAGAATAACACTCTAAGTGTGAAGAAATTAATGAAGAATTTGATTCTCAGAACCCTACGACAATTGTACGCGGTGTCTGAAATCATCATTCTTATACGGTGGGTCACGCCGCCACCAAAGTTGAAAATCTTCAATTTGAGTTTTCCTCAGTTTTTCAAATTCTTCAACTTTGCAAAATCTCCACTGTTTCCTTCGTTTTTCTTCATTGGCTATATATATATATATGGATTTATGTCCTCTACAACATTCACTTATGGCTATTTCTTCAAGTCGTTTTTTTCTGCTAAGTGAATGTGATCGGACCCTTCCCCCTCTATGCTATACTCAACCCAATCTATTCACAAATTCTTCATGTGCGTTCTATTTGAAACTCGTTCAAAATCTTCACTGCGTCCTTGTCAGCTAAAGAAATTGCAAACGAAACTTTAAAACTGATCTTATCCAAACTTTCGGTTTTGCCGCTCAAACCGTTCCGCATCCCACGATGCATTATTTTACTCACCCTCGATTGTACACGATCTCCACTACACAGTACATGGGTGACACATGTCGTGAGAAGGAGAATGGTCAGGGGCACGTTCGTCCTAAATCTTCGGGCGAACAATTTTTCACTACCTCTATAAATACCCCTCTCTCTATCCTCACTTCTTTTACTCCGCTCGACCTCTCTCTCCCGCTCGAGCTCCTCAAACCCTAGCGCCGCTGCTACTCCATCGTCGCCGGTGAGGAAGAGCTTCGCTGCCTCGACCTCATCGCCGTCGTACTCACGCCGACCACGGAAATCTTCACTCTGCCGCCGCCGTAGCTATCTTCCTCTGCCAAGTTAGGGCGTGGGAGATCTAACCTGATGAGCTTCACATCTGTTCTTCTCAGTTCGTCGTGTTCTTCACTTCGGGTAATTAAAAGTTACTTTTATTACTCACTTTGATTCTCAAACTTTCCTGAAAATCTTCAAAGGTGTTTATTCTTCAAATCTTCACACATATGAACACCTCACACATCATATGATCCTGAACTATTTCTATAAGCAATCATTTTCTTCAAGATTCCCTAATTGTGTGGATCTTCGATCTGTACAACTCTGGAACCTAAGACAAGAAGGCTTAGTGAAATTCCTCAAGGTTCATCTGGTCAAATTCCTCAAAACTTGTTCTTTTCGAAAAACCTCCTCAAAACACATATGACCTCTCCGAATTCCTCGCACATGTACTCTGTTCACAGGTACTCATGTCTGCTGCTGAATCACTAGGTTCTCATCAACTTAACTCATTTGTAGCGTTCCTCAAAGAAAAACTGCATACTTCTTTAGAGAACTCGATTGTTCAAATTCCTCAACTGAAGAATATGGCAGACGGTAAGAAGCCGCAGAAAGGAGGAAAGAAACCTGAGGTTATGACTGCGTTTGAAATCCCTGAGGAAATTTATGCTGACTATTGCACACCTGATGAAGCAAAATTTGGCAAAGAAAACAAAAATCAGCGCAAGGTGCGCATTCAGAGATTGAACGGAGATGGGCAAGGGAATGGAGGGAATACAGATATGTGACTCCAAAGTACATGAGGAAATTCGCCCTCAATCCTCCATGCCCAAGAGCTCCATTGGCACCTGGCCAAGTAGCTGACCCCACAAGCATCAAACGTGGTGAGGACTTTCCTGAAGAATGGGCTAAGCGCCAAGCTAAATTGGCAAGACAAGCCAAGGAGGCAGTGAAGAAATTCAATGAGGATTCTGCCACTGCTACTGCTACTGAGGCCTCGGTCAAACCGAGGAAATCCATGCCAAAGAAGCCTGCTCGTAAGCCAAGTGCTTCACCAACAGTGCCCTCACGGCAAATTCCTCACACTGCTACAGCTCACCAATCCTCAACAGCTC